>NC_036860.1:68997017-69039755 GCF_002910315.2 Salvelinus sp. IW2-2015
ATGAAGGGGGGGGAGACAAGGTTTAAAATCACAGTCATAGGCGGCTTAAAATCCTTGAACATACAGTTTGGGCTTTACATTGTCAGCACATTCTCTGTTTATCTGGGATTTAACCCATGGTCCTGCAGGCTGCAAACACATAATTATAATTATGCTGTTATCGTCAATGACTCGCAATTCATTATTTCGCTTGTACGACTCTCAAAATCGTAATGACGGGATTATCGGCAAAGAAGTAATACATTACATAAGTGGCCTATCCGTCAGAACTTTGACATGACATCACGTTACTTAACTATGCTTTGTTGTGTGTGGTTGTTTGCATCAGACTAAATATAAACCAGATATTGAGTGTGTGTTCATGCATTTGCATTAGTTCTTGTGTTTTCTGATGCAGTGTGGGTGACCACCATCCACGCATAACTGCACATTTCTCTGCTCGTGTTTTTACTGAGTGTATGAGTGAGTCAGGGTGTGTGTGCGTGTGTCCGTGTGTGTATTTCAATGTAAGTTGTCGGAGCGTGTGTATTCAGAGAGAGAGGCTAAAGCCCCTGTCCCATTAGCAGTGGCTTGCCTTGTCAGCAGTATTGGCAGCAGAAACTCTGCCGCCTGACAACTCCTCTTGTCTTGCAGAAGTGTATGTGTGTGTGCTCTCGGCTACATAAACTCTCCATTGACCTTGCATTATAAAAGCCAGTCCAGCCCTGGGCTTCCACTCCTCCTCTACTGCTCTCTTCTCTTACTCTGACACAGTCTTCACACTCTGCTGGTGGGAGCCGGGGCCGAGCCCCGGGGCAAGCTGAGTTGACTGTGTCCAGCCAGCGCTCACAGCTCCACATAAAAAAAGAGGAAGGGAGGAGGAAGAGGAGAGAGAAGGAGAGGAAAGAGGGAGAAGGGGGATGAAAACATTCATGGTCCTACAAAGGAACAATATGTGCAGTTATTCATAAAGATAGAAAAGATAGAGCACTACTTCCCTGGTCAGAAGTAGTGCATTATCTAGAGAATAGGGTGGCATTTTGGATACAATCGTTATGTCAGTGTGAGCAAGGGGCCTGCAGTATAGCCAGCGCTAAACGTCTCTGTTTATCGCGTATTACACAGATGAGCTTCATTCACTTGAATGTCATTCTCTATTTGGGAGTGTTAGGTTGAAGCCTTATCAGTGAATGGGCTTTGGACATTATACTGTAGATGTGTGTGTGTGTGTGTGTGTGTGTGTGTGTGTGTGTGTGTGTGTGTGTGTGTGTGTGTGTGTGTGTGTGTGTGTGTGTGTGTGTGTGTGTGTGTGTGTGTGTGTGTGTGAGAATCTACAGTACTACTGTACAGTATAATGTCCAAAACCCATTCACTGATAAAGCTTCAACCTAACACTTCCAAATAGAGAATGACATAGAGGATTTTCGGACACAGATGAGGTTGCATGTTTCCTGCATTCAGATGATCTCTATGATCAGGGGCCAGTCCGAAATGCTCCCAGCTCCCATCTAAAATAGGGTGACCAGACGTCCCCGTTTTCTGGGGACACTCCCTGTTTTTGGTGGCCTGTCCTCGGCTGGAGCTGTCCCCGGAAATGTCCCCGTTTTGAACTGTGCGTTAAAAACAGACTGCAAAGTGAAATAATATTTTACGTGGCAAGAAAGACCGGGCAGCAGAGCCTACCGGTTGACGTCTCAATCGCATTGTGCTTGTTTTGTCCAGCAGAGGGGGCTCCTTGCTATATCAGCTTCATTCACTCTTCTTATTCTACTAACTACTTGCTCGCGCTAGTTTTAGAGAAAACAGCTGTGGAGAACTCGGCCAGAAGCTAGCAAGTGTCAAGTGAATCCACAACGTCACCACAAACGTCTTTTCAAGCCAGGTAAGTTAATTGTTTGAGATACTAGCTGGTGATGTTATAATGTCACAATTTATTATATAGATAGATGATCTGCTTTATAAGGTTTTAAATAGGTTATGCTAGCTAACATTAGCTATGTCGACTAATTTATCTAGCTAGCTTAGCTAGCTACTTTCATGGTAGCTAACGTAAACTCACCCCATTCCGTACAAATGTGCGTAACCGCGACATTCAAACGAGGCTACAAAGAAAACTAAATGGGACTGTAGCGACTGTGTTGACTTCAAAATCGGGGGTGTGAACTAGTTTTCTATTCAAGCGTTGATCGACATGGTAATGGCTCTATAGTATTGGAGAAAAGTTGAAAAAACGGACCCTCCGTTACATCGGGACGTGTCGTGTCGTAACGTACAACACGCATAAAGCAACTATTTCTGTCTTACAATCTCTTTCCACCAGGTGTAGCACTTCTCTCGTCCTTTAAAAACAAGAAATGGACAGTGACGGGGGTAAGGGGGGATACCTAGTCATTTTTTGCGCATCATTGCATGCGATCATCATTCTCAAAGCCGCTGTTTACTTCTAAGATCACTTTAGCACCGCCCTAAAAACCCGATTCAAATTCGACACAAACCTTCAAATAGGTATGTAATGACACATTATATAAACTCTTTATAGTGTTTTATTTACATTTTAGAGGCGATAAGGTGATAAGTTGGACAGATCGAGTGAAAAAAAGCAATTTTCCCATACGACATCTCTCCTTCTCACTAGTTTCACGCATTAGTTTCGCTTCCCCACCCCCCATTTTTAAAAAGACCCGACGGGGCTCATTGCCTGCTTGAATTATGCAGAAACGGGCAGTGTTTAGGTCATGTAATTTATTCTGTTGGAAAGGGGAGAAATTGTGCTTTACAATGGTATTGACATTACAGTTGATCTGGAAGTATTTCGTTTTTTGGGCGCTAAAATAAGGGCAATTGTACGGACCAAGGCGATGTACGAGTTTACGTGAGGTTAAAAAACGTTCACATGCAAACATGCAGTGGACGGGCTATTTTGAAAATATAATTATATTAAATTAATGCACAATTCATTCTGAGAATATTTATTTGTAGATTACAATTTTAATGGTTTGGCATTATAATAATAATATAATATATTTTGACATTTTCATGGATAACATTAGCATAATGTTTTCTGTTAGAGAGTGGAGAGGAAGGAGAGGAGGAAGACTGAATAGGAAGAAGAGTGAAGGAGATACAGGAGGAAAGGTTAAGATATGATTACAGAGCCTGCCAATCTATTATTCCAAACAATGTTTTTGAGAGAAAATACAAAAATGAGGCAAGCAATGGGAATATGTTAACCAAAGTATTTTATCTAATAGTGTACTATTTATTATTAAAGATTGGAGAGGAAGGAGAAGGAAAAATGAAGAGAAGGAAAGGAAGAAAGAGCAGAAAGACGAGTGAAGAAAAGAGGAGGAGAAGAAAAAGTTAAGAGAGTAAGAAGAGTGACACAAGGAGAGTGAAGAAGAGCAGACAGAGGAGGTACAATAACTCTTTCCAAAAACGGAAATGCCATTTTAATGACAACATGAGAGAATTTCCATTTATACGCTCAGGTCAAGACGATAGAAGGGTTAACTGCACCCTTTGTAATTCCTCTTTTTCAATTGGCAGCGGGGGAAGAACGGCAGTGGTAAAACAGACGAAAAATCATAAAGCCTCTGATTGCCTGGTCACCACATTCTTCAAGAAGAGAGCCTTCCCAAGAAGAATATGATTTAGCTGTGCAGGAGGGTATCTTTGCATACCACACTATGCGACACAATCATAGTTACAGATCTATGGACTGCACAGCACAACTCACACGGAAGCTTTATGAGCCGAAGTTTACAAGTGCTAGGACAAAATGTGACGCCATAGTGAATAACGTGTTAGCACCATGGGTAACTACTTTGGTAACACAGGACCTAGACCAGGTTGAATGTGTGTCCCTGTCCATGTTCGCTGGCTGTCCATGCTCCCTGCTCTAGAAAGAGTGATGAAAATGGATGTTCCATTGAAATCCTTTTTTCTTTCTGAAGACAAATGCCCTGTTGTCCTGCGAACAATGTTCGAAGATCCACTGACTGAACTTTGGCTGGCCTTTGCCCATGGAAACTTGACCGTATTCAGTGACACGATCAAGATGCTTGAAGGCCAGGACCGCTGTGCTGTGGAGTCCGCTGCAATTCTGAGAAACGTTGAGGCAAAATTGACTGCAAGACGTGATGACAACTTCATTCCAGTTTTGGTCAGAGGACTTCTGAGAGAGAGCTAGAGGAAAATGGAGCAATGTCTAAAGAGGGCTTTCTCAAAACATCACAATCATTCTTCACTACGGCAGTGAACAACTTGCAAGCATGGGGAAAGCACACAGATAATCTAAAAGATTTACATTGTCTCCTTTTAAAAAGGCAACCTCAGCGTGAAGAGATCCAGAATTTAGCAGCCACACTGCAGGAAAAATGTCCCAATGTGACCATCAATGAGGATGCATTGTTTGACGAGGTTACTGGCCTGCAAGAGTTCCTAAAGGGGGGATCGCTTGAAGAATGGAAAACATCTGAGACACCGCTTAGTCAGAGATGGAGCACGGTGGTTACCCACTTCAAAGAGAACGACATCCCACACACTAACCTGGCTAGATTAGCGTCTGTTGTCATGTGCTTACCTGCAAGTAATGCACCAGTCAAGAGAGTGTTCTCCCAAATGAATGATATATGGACGGCAGCAAGAAATAGGTTCACTGTTCCTACCATCAAGGCCATGCTTATTGTGAAGACAAACTTCAACCTCCCCTGCCAGGAGTTCATGGAGAAGCTGGCCAAAGACAGAGCAATCCGGAAGAAGATCCATTCTTCTGAGAAATATACAGGTTAGGTTGGTATAAGTATACAATGTAGTTACCAATCTCATCAGCGTCTTATTTCTTTATTATGTTGTTAAGTATTTCACATATACTATTGTCTGTTTCTTAAATTTTGCTCATGTTCTATTCTGCTCTTATTCTACCCAGACTACCAGGACCACTGAATGGCTGTTCAGATTGGACAGTTCTGTCTCGTCTGTAGTGTTTCTGTAATATAGTTGTTTTCTCTATCACAGTGTGCCTGTTAGACTAAATACATGAAACCAGAATGGTCCCCCTTTTTTATTTCATAGATAATAACATTGGACATTTTAATGATATATTGACCACCGAACTGGAAATGTCCCCGGTTTTAATTCCAGAAATCTGGTCACCTTAATCTACAATATAATAGCAGGGTGGCGAAGAAATGGGAGAGGAGGGGAGGAAACTTCTATCATCCTCTTCGCTCATTTTCAGCAGTGTATATGACAGCTGATATTCCACAGCTGATGTGAAATATGATGTGTATCGGTCACAACGACCGCTATTCCAAGTCATGCTTATCTCTTGTATCACGCTGATAATGCAATGATATCTGGTCGTCGTAGTCATCGCTAGCAACATAATAGAATACATTGGAACGGAGTAGAATAGAGTTTGGTAACTTCTGCACTTTGCCCAGTAAATTGGCCTTTCTTGGCATATATTCTCTATGCAGGGAGTAGAGAACAGTAGTTCTAAGATTGAACTGTTCAGCCAGGGACCAGGCAGCAGTCTTCTGTAAGGGGCTAATTATGTAGCCGGTAAGTGGCAGGTTCATGAGAAACCTCAGCAGGAGATGGAGCAGAAGTTTGAGCCCCCATATAGGGAATGCAGCAGTATCTCCATCTACCCATCCACTTGTCTGTGAAACAGTGCCCCCTGCCTCACTTAGATGAACTGTGGTGCAGAGGGATGCTGTTTTAAGGTCACAGAGTAAGAGTACACCTTTACAAACGATGTTGGGTAAGAAGAGTTGTTTGTTGTGCTGTGTGTGTGTACATCTGTGTCTATATATCATCCACATCCACTATCTCCCCCAAAAGAGTAAGGACTTTAAGTCACACCGCATCAAAATAGCTCACAATGTTACCTTATCATCCCATTCATTTAACCAAAAACTCCCTCCCTCCGTGACCCATAAAAAGGAAAATCTCAATCCTCTTTCGTCTCCCATGCCTCTTCCCAGATGACTTCCATCCATCCCAGCACACTAATGATCTCATTTAGGAGTTTGTGGATGTTTTAATTGCTAGGCCTGACTCCTTGCAGCGCTGCGGTGACCTCTGTGTCACTACTAAAGTTAGATTCGCTCTCAGCGACCTCTGTTGCTCGGGCGGTTTAAAAATACGTTGGCCTTCAAAAAATACATGGCCAAATCTCTAAAATAGATCGACTGAACTCTGGCACACAGTGGGAAGTGTTCCCTTTTCACACCTTCATTTGGATAGGGAGATCGCTGGTGATAGAGAGAAAGAAAGAAAACGTGAGGAAGAGAGGAAGAGAGAGAGAGAGAGAGTAAAATAAGAAACTGAGTGTATTGCAGGTGTGGTGGCAATTAAATCAGCACCTGGATATTCAACAACAGAAAAAACAATCACCCATGAAAACAATACAACAATTTTCCCGTCCACACGTTAATATGCTTACTGCACGATAACACAGGCGGTTTGTAAAAGTAGAATGTCTGAAATCATATGATCTAGAGCCAAATGTAGATGGAACAACAGCTGAGGTTCCAGCACCACGCACCATTAGCACTAGCATGGGTGCCAGTCTGTTTCTGCTCTCTTGCCAACTCCTTATGGAATGCCAATGGAGTAGGGAAAAGCACAAACAGATCTGGGACCAGGCTACATTACACCACAGCCATAATTCTCTATTAGCAGGTGGCTCAAAGTTATGGCTCCTGGCTTCCAACTTCCAGCCCTGTAATGCCACTTGGTCCCACATGTGCTTTCATCTGATCAGTAACACACACACACACACACACACACACACACACACACACACACAGCACACACACACAGCACAAACACCACACACACACACACACACACACACACACACACACACAACACACACGCACACACACACACACGGTCTTGTATAACTAACCTTGTGGGGACACACAATTCAGTCCCATTCAACATCCTTTCTCGAACCCCTAACCATGAACATAACCCTAACGACAGGGGCAACAGGTAGCCTGGTGGTTAAAGAGTTGGGCCAGTAATCGAAACGTTGCTGGATCGACTCCCCGAGCTGACAAGGTAAAAATCTGTTGTTCTGCCCCTCAGCAACGCAGTTAATCCACTGTTCCCCGGGCGCTGTGGATGTTGATTAAGACAGCCCCCCGCACCTCTCTGATTCAGAGGGGTTGGGTTAAATGTGGAAGACACACTTCAGTTGAAGGCATTCAGTTGTACAACTGACTAGGTATCCCCCTTTAACCCCGAAGCATTATGAGTTGGAGGATGATGGGAGGTCTAAGTGAATTTTGTTGGCCAACGTTCAAGAGATGAATGCGTTGCATTGGTGACCTGACCGTGGGACTTTATGTAGGTGGAGACGGTATTGTGCTGTTCTGCTGAGCAATGGAAAAACTAAATGGCCTCTTCCGGAACGGTGTGTAACATCTCGCTATGTGTGCATCTAGGTGAAGGGGTTTGTAAGTGCTTGTGTGTGTGTGCGTGCGTGTGTGCTCGCTAGCGCGCACGAGTGGTGGTTAATACAAGAGTGTGTCTCAGCACAATAATGAGTTGACATGAGTGTCAAACTACATTGGGATCAATCCCCACGATACTGACTGGCAGGCAGGCAGCAGCCTCTGAGTTTCCCACTCCTTACAGCAGTGGACCATCCTCCTCAGTGATTTTTTTTATTTTTAAGTAAAACATTTTAAATGTTTTCCTTTTCAGATAAAACTCTACTAAATATATTCACGTCACCAAATAATTTATTAAAACACACTGTTTTGCAATGAATGTCTACAGTAGCCTCAACAGTACTCTGCAGGGTAGCACCATGGTGTAGCCGGAGGACAGCTAGCTTCAGTCCTCCTCTGGGTACATTGACTTCAATACAAAATCTAGGAGGCTCATGGTTCCCACGCCCATCCATAGACTTACACAGTAATTATGACAACTTCCGGAGGACGTTCTCCAGCCTATCAGAGCTCTTGCAGCATGAACTGACGTTGTCCACCCAATCAAAGGATCAGAGAATTAATCTAGTACTGAAAGCATAAGCTACAGCTAGCTAGCACTGCAGTGCATAACATGTGGTGAGTAGTTGACTAAAAGAGAGAGAAAGACAATAGTTGAACAATTTTGAACAAATTAATTTCTTCCAAAATGTAGGACAAGCAAGAGAGAGATTGAGAGATCGAGATTTCATCTTTAAAAAAAAATTTTTTTTACATTTAGTTTCACTTACTTAGCTAATAAATGCAGCTAGCTAGTTTAGCGTACTGCTCAAACAGAGGGATGCTATGTAGGCTAGCTGGCTATTAATTTCCAACACTGGAACTCTTCCAAGTCAAGGTGAGCTTTGAGTTTTACTAATTCATTGTTCTAAACTGCTTACTGACTGTACACTATAACATTACTGCATGATTGTAGCAGGTTTACTAACACATTAGTTATATTAGCTATGTTGACTATGACGTTACTTTAGCTAATATGTTGACAACGATGTAGGCTGTGTGTAGAGGTTATGATATGGTTTGGCTTGGAAAGGTTTTTTCGTCTGGCCACATACAGCAGAAGTCCACAAACTAAGGGAAAAGGTGAGAAGAAGAGAGCGTATAGAGGCGAGAAAGAATACAATGTGACTGCTATGAAAGTTAACTGTGTTTCCGATTGATCAGGGGTGTATTCATTCAGCTGATTCTGTTAAAAAAATAAATAAACGGAAGCAAACGTTTGCAAATGTTGGACTAATGATTACACCCTAGATCAGCTAGATGCAGGCAAGAGCGTGCAAGGCTGTATTGAATGTGTCACTTTCTGTTGGCTAATGATGGCTAATTGCAAGTAACCTTTTAAGTGGGGGAAGATACATATTTTCGTCACATCTCTGTTACACTCTTAGAAAAAAAAGGTTCTATCTAGAACCTAAATAGGTTTTTCACCTGTCCCCATAGGAGAACCCTTTGAAGAAACCTTCTGGGTTCCATGTAGAACCCATTCCACAGAGGATTCTACATGGATCTTAAAAGGGTTCTACCTAGAACCAAAAAGGGTTCTCCTATGGGGACAGCCAAAGAACCCTTTTGGAATCCTTTTTTCTACGAGTGTAGTTGTGTGTGTGTGAGAGGTAGTTTTTGAATTGCGAGTGATGCCTTTCGGACTATAGAGTGCAGCTGTGCTTTAGTTTCCTACAGCTCAGTTTAAAAGGCTGCCCACGTAAAAATTCAAACARGCACTCTGGATCCGTCCGCACACAATTAGCTGGTCCTATCTAACATCTAACAACCTCTCACCTACACAATCCCACACAAACAAATACTCTTCTTCCAAGTAATCATGACATTTTCCTATTCTTCCACCCACTGGCACACAGCTAGCTACCCACTCATTCAAACTCACTCAAACATACGTGCACTGCACACACAGAAAGGCACCCACACACATATGTGGAATTGTAGAAAATATATAGATAATAAGTATAACTGTAGTTTGATGTATGTGGGGCTGCTACACTGGTACTAGCTGGCTAGATTGATCATCTCTGTTGGATTGGTACTCTAATCCCATCCATGTTCCATGGTCATTAATCTGCCCGTGCCGTGAGTCAGGGATCGGGGATGACATATGCTTCATTAACTGCGGTGCTACATCGCGCCTGCTCTGGTCTGATCTGGTTTGGTTGCAGGCACACACACACAATAACATACTTGTACTACTCCACTATTATAGACAGGGTTTGTGGAGAGACACCTCAAGAAGAAGGAGGACGAAAGTTACTCTAACACACTGCAGCAGGAAACCAAACCGGAGGCAGAACCCTTGAACACATAGCTACCACCAAGAACTCAGTTACCCGCACTGACACATCCCTTAAATCTCCCCACAGTCCCACCCTTCCACCACGCCCCCGTGCACATCCCCATCACTCCTGTGCTGTACTGGGTATCCCAGTCGATCCCAGCTGCCACAAATACGACAGTATATTTCACAAGGCTGTATTTCACACTCCGAAGAGCCGCTCGCCTCTAAATCAGTGAATTCCTAGAAAATCCTGATGTGATATAGTCTAGAGTCATGCATCACACCCCTCACATTCACTTCTAATGAAAGAGGAGTGATGGGGTGTGAGATACTATATGTAGTGAAAAGGAGATGGGCACCGATGTCAATTCAACGTCTATTCCAGGTCTTTTTTGTGAATGGGATTTTACGGCTTTCTGCAGCCAGCACAGCTGATAGACCAACATTTTCATGACGTTCTCTCTATCCCCTCATCCCTCTCTCTTTCAATCCCTATCTCTCTCTCTCCATTTCTGCAATTCTGCCCGCTGCATGCATCAAACTGTTCTCTCTTTCAATGTTCTCAGACAGTTTCCTCAATACAGACCATTTCAATCTACACATCTCTTTCTATATTCCTCTCTTCTCACAAGTAACAGTGCACTGCATTACCGCCTCTTTCTCGTTCTGTCTTTCTTTCTTTCTCTCTCCCTCCTCTGTCTCTACTTCTGTCCCTCACTTCATCGCTATCCCTCCCTTCTCTATTTCTCTACTTCCTTTATTCTGGCTGCCCAACCCTCCTCCTCTTTTTCTCCTGCCAACTCATTATTCCCCTCATGTCAGTTTATGCTTTCTCTCCTCTCTCTCACGTGCTCTTTTTCTCTTTCTCCCTCTCCCGGTCTCTCTCTCTCCTCTCTGTCCCATTAACTCCCTTGTGGTTGCTGAAGTTCTCCCCATCCCTCTATCCCTCTCTCTCCATCCCTCTCTCCCTCCCATATATACTTCAGGCTGGCCGTACTTTGCCGCACCAACGACAGTTTCCCAGAAATATAACGTCAATCTTACGGGCTGCTGTTTGCATGCCAGGAGTGCAGCGCTGTTTCTACAGATGTTATCAAAGGGGAGCAATCTAGAGCGAGAGATGAGGCAATCAGGGAGAAGGGGAAAGGAAGGGTAGGGAGGAGGGCAGGGTGTCCCAAAGTCTGTCGTAAAGTCACACTGATCGTCTCTGTATCTAAAGCCTGCATTATGACAAGTATACCCACCCGCACAGCCAACATCACTAATTATTTTCATTTGGACCCCCCTCCCTACATTACGTCTCGGATTAAAGCGTACACTCCAACTCAGCCCAGCTCTCTCTCTCTCTCTCTGTTAGCCTGCTTGGTGTGTGCTGCTGGAGCAGCCACTCAAGCACAGCATTAGCACCAGACCCACAGAAGAGCTATCTAATAGACATTCTATACCCCTCCTCCCTTCCCATTTCCCTCCTTCCCTCTCTCAATCTCTTTCTCTAATACAGTGCACACACACACTGAATGAAACATACACCATTCGGGGACCAATCGGAGTTGCCAGAGTTCAGGTCTTATTTGTGAATGGGATTTTACGGAGAGGCAGAGCTGCCGCTGCTTTATGTTTTC
The DNA here is from genome assembly GCF_002910315.2 of Salvelinus sp. IW2-2015. NCBI lineage: Eukaryota > Metazoa > Chordata > Actinopteri > Salmoniformes > Salmonidae > Salvelinus > Salvelinus sp. IW2-2015. Next base: position 69,008,414 of record NC_036860.1, read on the forward strand.
TGTAGCCGCACAGCTGATACACCAACATTTTCAGGATATTCTCTCTATCCATCTCCACCCCTCTCTCCCTTTCTGCAATTCTGCCCACTGTATGCATCAAACTGTTCTCTCTTTCTCTATTCTCAGACAGTTTCTTCAAGACACACCATTTCAATCTAAATCTCTTTCTTATATTCCCCTCTTCTCACAAGTAACAGTGCACTGCATTACCGCCTCTCCTCTCCACTCCTCTCTCACTCTTCTTTCTCCACTTCATCTCTTCTCATTTCTGACTCTCCCCACTCCCTCTCTCTTTCTTTCCCTCGTCCCGTCTGCCTCCAGCATCAGTGATGATTGAGGGAAGCAGAGCCCCTCTCTCCTCTCCGCTCATCTTCCCCTTTTTCTTACCTTTGTGAGAGTCTGTGTCTCGGTTGGTGCTGGAGCTAGAGTGGGATCGTCGGACGCTCAGGCGGACGGGCGGACCAGGAGCCTGGGAACCTTCTGTGAGCCAAAGAAAGGAGGAGAGGAAAAAAGAGAGAGTGAGAGAGAGAAATAAAGAAAGGTAGAAAGAGAAAGAGAGCGGGCGGTGCTGCTGAAGAGGAAGAGGGAGCGCTGAGTGGCTGGAGGTGAGATGAAGGGGAGAGAGAGAGGGAGGGAAAGATAAATGGAGAGGGAGAGAGGGCTGGATTGGGATAGGAGGGGATTTTGTGATGTGTAAGAGGAGGGAGGGATTGCAGCAGAGTGGAGGGAGATAGTGGAAGAAGGGATGGGGAGATGGAGAAGAGTTGAGAGAGGAGGGAGGGGAGTAGAGGATAAGAACGTGATGCAGAAAAGGTGATGGAAAAGGGAAGAGTGGAGGAGTAGTACAAAGTGCAGCGAGGGATGAACCTCCTATAGATGAAGTGCTGATGAGAGACAAGAGAACATGTCAGTTTGGCCTGAGGCTGGGGGTGAGTGCACTTAGGAGTGAAAGTTTACGCGAAGGAGGTCAGAGGGAAAAAAAGAACATGAATAAATAGAGAGAAAGATTAAATTGAAATTCCCCTTCTTTCTCTGTCATATGGTTATTTAGAAGGCTATTTTGAGGCTATTTTATACAAGTTAGGCTTTGTGTGAGGTAGAGCTGGTTCTAGATCAGTGCCTGATGATAACTTCTATCCTTACCATGTGCATTACAGAATGAGAAATATCCCCATATCAACCTGCTGTTCCAACCTGGACTCGGGGGTAGACATAACATAGTAAATGTAAATCTGGTACACCCCATTTCGTATGATATGTTACGTATTACAATTCTTATTATATGTTACTAAATTGCAACTGATACAATATGTTACGAATTGCAATACGTAGAATTTGTTTCCGAATTTGCTAAACATATCATATGTTATGAATTCCAATTTATTGTGGCTAATGTTAGCTAGGTGGCGAGGTGGCTAATGCTAACATTAGCTAGGTGGCTAACGTTAGCTAGGCTAGGGCTTAAAGTTATGGTTAAGGTTAGGAGTTAGGTTAAAGAATTAAGGGTTAGGGGAAAGGTTAGCTAACATGCTACGTAGTTGAAAGTAGATAAAAAGTAGTAAGTAGTTGCTAATTAGCTAAAATGCTAAAGTTGTCTGCGATGAGATTCAAACACGTAACCTTCGGGCTGCTAGACGTTCGCATTATACGCCTACCCATCCAGCTTAACCTTGTGTTTTTTGCAGCCATACCAAATGTAACATATCATACTCATGAGTGTCCCAGATTTACATTTAGTACGGTATGTCTCGTCTATTAGACTTGGCTAGCTGTTCTGTTCTGAACCTTGGCTCAGTGTTAGTTCTGGAATTCACAAAGTGTCTCTGAGCAGGAGTGCTGTGATCTAGGATCAACTTAGAGTTTTAGATCAAAATTATATTGATCAGGAGGACCTGATCCTTGATTAGCACCCCTACTATAAGTTCCTTTGTGAATAGATGAAGGGGTCCCAGTTGATTTGCAGTGTTTGAGATGTTGAGAAGTCAGAGTGGACTTCTACATTAGCGATTGGAGAGGCTTTAGGTCCAGGGGTCCAGCATAGGGATTTTGACTTGACTTGAAAGCTGGGATACAGTGCCGCTCGCTACAACAGTATAGAACATAAAAGAGCACAGAATTGTCTATGAAAAGCTAGATTACGAAAGCTACATTCAGCCACTGCCCGAGCATTGGAAAGTGTGATTGCATCATCCTTCCTCAACTACATGTCATTAGCTGTGTGTGTGGGGGGGGGGGGGGGGGGGAAGAGAGAGAGATAGATGAGAGAGAGAGAGAGATAGATGGGGGTGCTTTAAGACAAAGCCGGGGGAGGGGGGGGGGGGGTAGAGAGAGAGATAGATGAGAGAGAGAGAGAGATAGATGGGGGTGCTTTAAGACAAAGCCAACATGTACTGTGGATGCGCATCCCCTCCGCTCTATATATCTCATTCAAAGGCAGTTTTCGAGAGTTATCTCCTCTCCCAGCCCGCTGCCATATCTCCCCAAAGCAATTCACTTAGATTAAAACCACAAGTGCCTTATAATCACAATAACGTATCTATAAAAGGGAGGCCGAACTTAACAGCTCTCTCCCATCCATCCCTCTCCATCTTATTGGTCTAAATGGTCCTATACAGTTACAATATAATCTCATTATCCATACAGGAAGACTTCCTTTAAAATGTTTCCACTTCTGAATAATAACCTGCTATAAAACATATAGGAATAGAATAGGGTGAATCGATCAGATGCTACTTTGTGTGTCATGCTGTGGGATCAGAGGAGGCTGGTGGGGTGAGCTATAGGAGGACGGGCTCATTGTAATGGCTGGAATTAATGGAAACCACATGCTTGACTCCGTTCCATTAATTCCATTCCAGCCATTATAAGGAGCCCTTCCTCATATAGCTCCTCCCACCAGCTTCCTCTATGAAATATTAGAGCCAATAGCATCCCACAGAATCATGACACACTAAGGTAATCACACGTTAGTACAAGTCATTTAAAAAATATATATATTTTATTTTTATTAACAACAAATCAATACAGGAAGTACATGGGGGAACACAAGTATATATGGATAATATACAATGGACAATTGAGCTAGGGGGTACAATATCACATTACACAAGGACCTTAAAACCTCTCTGGGGCAGCCAAAGGCCAGGGAAAATACAGCGCGCCATATTCAAATAAAATGATAAAAAAATCAAACTTTCATTAAATCACACATGTAAGATACCAAATTAAAGCTACACTTGTTGTGAATCCAGCCAATGAAAGCATAAGATGCTATTATCTGATGATAGCACAACAGTAAACAAAGAGAGTAGCATATTTCAACACTGCAAGCACGACACAAAACGCAGAAATAAAATATAAATCATGCCTTACCTTTGACGAAATTCTTTTGTTGGCACTCCAATATGTCCCATAAACATCACAAATGGTCCTTTTGTTCGATTAATTCCGTCGATATATATGCAAAATGTCAATTTATTTGGACCGTTTCATCCAGAAAAACACAGCTTCCAACTTGCGAAACGTCACTACAAAATATCAAAAGTTACATGTAAACTTTACCAAAACATTTCAAACTACTTTTGTAATACAACGTTAAGTATTTTTAAACGTTAATAATCGATCAATTTGAAGACGGGATGATCTGTGTTCAATACAAAAAGAAAACAAACTGACCCAGCATTTTTGGTAACGTGCCTCTCTCAAACGATTTACTTCATGTGCCCCTCATTTACAATTGCCTTACTTCTTCATTACACAAAGGAATAACCTCAACCGATTTCCAAGGACTGGTGACATCCAGTGGAAGCGGTAGGAACTGTAAACAAGTCCCTTAGAATCTGGTGTCTCAATGAAATCTCATTGAAAAGACAGTGACCTCAAAAAAATTACAATTCTGAATGGTTTGTCCTCTGGGTTTTGCCTGCTACATAAGTTTTGTTATTCTCACAGACATGATTCAAACAGTTTTAGAAACTTCAGAGTGTTTTCTATCCAAATCTACTAATAATATGCATATCTTATATTCTGGGGATGAGTAGCAGGCAGTTGAATTTTGGCATGCTATTTATCCAAAAGTGAAAATGCTGCCCCCTGCCCTGAAGAAGTTTTAACTTAATAATTCTAACAGCTTTTCTGTTAGTAATTTAATTGTCTTAAAATACAGTTCAATACATGTTTGTAGGATAAGAAAATTTGTTTTTTTTGTTTGTAAATTTACATTTGTGAATATGAAATTTGTCCAAAAGAATAATTAAATTAATTACATAAAAACGTTTCAGTTTATTTCTATCGTACGTAAAGAATCCAAGCTGTACATCTCTCCACAATAGTGTAAGATTTTCATAAATGTGTTCAATTATACATCTACTGATGTCTTGCCACAGTTTTCTTACATGAATAGAATGTCAAAAAAGATGCAACACTGTTTCTGGGTGGTCATTACAAAAGAAGCAATTTGAGTTGATGTGTTCCTGCAAGTCATTAATGTGACCTAGTAGCGTAGAAATGATGAAATGTCTATCAGTAACAAAAAGAAGCCCTGGAGAAAAGCCATTTTATGAGGTGTATAAGTATCTCCTGAAAATAAATGCTTCTCCCGAAAATCTATTTCTGAGAAGAGTGCCTATTAGGAAAACAGTCCATATGATTGTGAACTCACTATGGAATGGTTTTCTAAAAATAAACATGACATTGAAAATCAAATTTCCTTTTCTGATCAAGTGAATGAGAGTAACATTTTGTGGTCACTAGATGGGAGTGGTGAGGTTAATATAAATTGCGTTTTGCCTAGGGGCATTTTCAGAGGTTTATTGGCGTAAGGGCATTACGAGGGAGCCAGGGGTCGGCTCAGCTTCCCTGAATGAGACGTTAGCTCCTCAAAATGCAAAAATATTTCAATGAACCAAACACCCGCACCTCTCTGTAATGGTTTAAACCATGTATTTCTATGTGGCAGAGTTGTTCATCCAGTAGTGTTGAATTTCGGACTCAGCTGAGCTCCTTTGCGCGTCTTCATTTTCGCCATTTGTTTGCCATGCTTCCATGATAAAAAAAAAATGTAATCGTTGTTTGCTTTGCCAGTCAACTGTTTAGAGCGCTCATTGCTTTGTTTTTCAGGTGCTCGCGGGTACTGGTGTTCTTTATTCCATCAATATCCAGGCTGTATGATTGGGAGTCACATAGGGCGGCGCACAATTGGCCCAACGTCGTCCGGGTTTAGCCGGTGTAGGCCGTCATTGTAAATAAGAATGCGTTCTTAACTGACTTGCCTAGTTAAATAAAAGTTAAATAAAACATTTATATTTGTTTTCTTTTTCCTGGATCAGCTGATGATGGTCGATAATATCACTAGACAACCAGCCTACAGCTAGACACCAATGCGCATCCAATCCATCCAACATACGTTAATGACAGTAGTCCTATAGTTGACTTTTTCGGTTAGAAGCATTACATTTTGCAACGGCATAGGCCTACATTATTTTAGATTTGTGTTCCCATGAAAACTGTTTTCACAGTGAAACGTAATGAAACGTTACGTAGGCATAGTTACACTTAGACCTACAGTGCATTTTCGCTGATCTCCAAGATATTTGATTCGTAACAGGGTTTAAGTTCAGTGTTCTAATTCAATTGTTAAATGCGTAATAATGACAAATAGCACTGTCATAAATGTCATTAATGTAAGGAAAGAAAGGTATGTTTCACGATTTGTGAAGACTCCAAGCATTAACGCATGAACTAGGGTGTAAAACATGTTTTGATTCAACTCGTATTACTATATATTGAATGTAGGATACCTATTCTGGGTGTGTTCATGTGGCAGTAGCGTTGGCCTAGTGCAAGGTAAACACAAGCAAACACTGTTAACCACCTTTTTTTTATGCGTTGAAGGTATAAGCAGTATTAATTAATCAACCGGCAATCAGTTTACGCACATATTTTTTTAAACAATACGTCACTGGCTACTGGTAGGCCTTTTTGAAATTCATGGTAATATACATTGTAGCCTAGTCTAGTAAATTGACCATCCTGTATTTCCCGGGACAGTTTCAGCCCAATTTCAGGTGTCCAGACTTTTCAGGCTACAAAAAAGGTCAATTTTTCAGTAAGAGCATCAATTAATGTAGGACTAATCAATATAGAACTAATTAATGTAGGCCTAATCAATATAGAACGTATTAATGTAGGCCTAATCAATATAGAACGTATTAATGTAGGCCTAATCAATATAGAACGTATTAATGTAGGCCTAATCAATATAGAACGTATTAATGTAGGCCTAATCAATGGCAATCTGCAGATGTCCTTAGGCACACTTTTTGGTGTTTTGTAACAGATGTCTATTTCAGTTCATCAAATGGCAAAGGTATAAAAGCAGTTTGGATGCTGGAATTATTTTGGAGTGGACGAACATGCCTACTTTTTGAAGTGATTCGTTTGACAATCAGATGAAAATATCATGACTGGTTGTGTTCATGCCATATTAAAAGGTAATGCATTTTTTAATATTAGGCTCATAAAAATGTTTCAATACAGAGACCCCGAATGTAATGGTGTAATTCGCACTCTGCGTAATGGTGATATAGAAGTAGTGCGAATTTCAATACTACACATAACACCTTTCAAAAACCTAACAATATCACTATTATAATCTAGGATGGGAAGGGCATTTGTGAACTTGTGTTGAGAACAGTAAGGACTTCCTCATTAGTTACTGTATGTATACATTTCTCTCAACACTATAACGTGTGAAAGTGCGAAAGTGCAACCAACAACTAATATTTGATGATAGAATGTCATCTCCATCAAATACCCACAAAACAATTCTAAGAGCACATTTTTCAGAGAAAGAAAGAGGAACTGCTTGGTTTGACACTTGCTTACAGGAAGTTAAAGAAAGTGAGACACAACAACACATTAAAACATTTCAGAGGGGTATACTACAAAGCAGAATCTAGCCAGCTAACTTGAATAATAACCAGAAATAACTATTGATTTTCTAGTTAATTAAGAAAGATAAACTTAGATATGTGTTTTTGGTTGTTGAGCCAATAAAGACCATGCCCATGTCAAGCTTATCTTTAAAAAAAGAAAAAATATGAATATTTAAGCTAGTTATCTGGCTATCACCTTGATCCTCCTTAGTTCTGCCGGTCTCAAAACGGTACTCGATGTTGCCGGTTTACTAACCACCAGCCCTGGCAACCCATCATTACGCACACCTGGCCAACCATCATTACGCACACCTGCGCCCCATCATTAGGCACACCTGGACTTCATCACTTTATTTAGCCCTCAGTTGTTATCAGTCCTTAGGTGTTATTGTTTTCTCTCATCTTCAATATGCGTCTCATGTTTGGTCCTCCCGGCGTATAAGTTACAACATGTTAAAGCATTTCATTTGCAGACGGATGGTGAATGGAAAAGGGAGTTAAACACAAACAAACTGCAGTATACTGTTGCATCCCATTCACACTCTTTGACCTTAATCAACCAATCAATAACATTTATTTGACAAAGCCCTTTTGACATCAGCAGTTGTCACAGTGCTTTACAGTAACCCGGCCTAGACCCCAAAGACCAAGAAAAGCAGAAGCGAGAGCACAGTGGCCAGAAGAAAAAAAACTCAGCCGAGGGAAGAAACATAGAAAGGAGACCCGGGTCAGATGTGTAGCCCATCCTCTTCTGACTGGACTGAGTAGAGATTAAGAGTATGTCAGATTGTTTTAACCTAAACAACAAGGTCATAGTCCACAGAAAGTGATGCTTTTGTGAAAAGTCAGGTGTTCTCTCAAATGGCGTTTTCTCAAATGCAAAACAACAAACACACCTGGCTGACAAGAGGAGTGTTTCTGAGTACGTGACCATGTGGAGTCTGGTGGGAGTGAAGTGCACAGTGTTGCTGAGAGAATCTGATCCGAGCTCAGGGACTCAGGGGTTAATTGTATGTGTGACTTTGATACAGACATGCCAGGTTTGTCATTAGAAGGGCACTGTATGACTGCTGCTCYTGAGGGATAGGGGTGAGGGGCCCTAAGGAAATATAATAGAATCAAATAGAATAACTTTATTTGAACAAAACAGTAGATGTTCAGAGAGCTTACAGCCCGGGACAGATGGCAAAGGGCTGGTTTATTTGTGGTTGTTATGGAAGTGAAGTAAAAACAACATAATAAGGCATCTGCATCCCAAATGGAAACCTACTACTTAGAGTGCACTACTTTTCTGGGTGAAAGTAGTGCATAATATAGGGAATAAGGTCCCATTTGTGACGCAGAACCTGACTTCATCACAGGCCAGACTAGAATATGGAATATGACACCCAGTGCCATAATTGAAATTGCGAAATTATGGCCCTGGGTTTCGTTTTATTTCAATGTCAATTTCCTACCGTTCAGTACTGGCAACGCGAGCGCCTATTACCATCTAGTACGGTCGATCTTCAAGGCATTCCTAGTCGATCTCCAAATATTTTTGTGGAAAGCCAACGACCGATAAAGGCTTGCGCTCCTCGTGTTGAGCTGTTGCCAGTAGATGCACTTGATTCAAAAGTCCTGCGCACCGGGTAGCAAAGTGTTCCCATGAGACAAACCCCCCCTACCCGGCGGACCGGCAAATCTGTGACTGAATCGAGTCCACCTACTGTGCTGCCCAATCGGATAGCTCAAATCACCGTGGCTACAGAGCTTCCATGACCCTGGCCACAGCCAAGTTTTATAGGCTACTAGCCTACGTAAGATTTAATAACTTTTCAATTCATGACCACAGAGAGACGGTCAACGAATACAGCAAATAACTGCTGTTTTTATGAGTGAGTTCATGTTTAAGTTTATATTCAGCACTGTAACTGTTTTTATTCAACAATATTACAAAACGCGCTTCTCCGTACTTCCGATCTGGATGCAGCTGCAATGAATGAGTAGCCAAGTATCGATAGCCCTGCGTTTTATTATTATTATTATTATTAGCAGCTCGTGTCGATTTTAATATTAAGGAATATTTAACTTTCTCTGGTCATAGGAACAATATGAAGTTGTGCATGAGGCAGATGCGGTGCGACTCGAGTTTCGCCATCAGGTGGAAGACGGTGTCCCCTCTCTCTGGTCAGTCTCACCGGAGGAAAGGAAGGAGAGAGCAGGGACCGTGAGAGGCAGTTGGGAAAAATCGTTTTAAACGGTCATCCAACTCGGAATTCCAAGTCGGAAACTAGGGCATCTTTCTAGAGCTCCGACTTTTCGACCTGAAGATCACTGACGTCGTACTTTGATCTCGTTGACCATCAGACGCAGGTACCATCAGTCCAGTAAAATAAAAAAGCAAATGTTTTCAATTCATGCTCCACAGTGCCTCACAAGTGCTAAACCAACTGATCTATTGTGTTATCAAATCTAGAGTTTTTGAATATAATATGGTCTGGTTAACAATATTGGCAGGGCAATCATATAGCCAATATGCTGCGATAATGTATTAGGCCTACTGCCCAAACCTCATTTTTACAAAACTGTGAGGTTAATGTAAAAAATAAAATAAAAAATCTGGGCATTAGTGAAAGTGATCTCGACTCAGAAAAAGTTGGTGACCACTGATCTACAGTATGCACTTAGAGAAATAGTTATCAGTTAATCTGACTATTCTCTCGTCATTGATTTCATTTTCATTAATGTTGTTGGGCCATATTATTCCGTTTTAATTTTACCCCTGAATCACTACGATAAATACAGTAGCATAGTTTTTCTTGAGTATATAAGTCCAAAGTGTAGCAATACAGGTGTGGTGGCGTAGCAGAAATATCATAATGCCGTGAACCAAGCAGTTGTGAGTTCAAATCCCAGATGATGACATAACATACACAATGTAGTCATATGTGTCAAATATGTAAGATGAAAACACTATGTTAAAAGCACTGTGTGTGTATCATAGACACTGTTTTTGTTGTCCAAAAACACGTTTTCACATGTGAAGTGTTAAAAAAAACAACGTAAATTCACATGTGAAATGTCACGTGAAGTTTTCCAAAACCACATGTTTTTTCCGTGTGTGTGTGTGTGTGTGTGTGTGTGTGTGTGTGTGTGTGTGTGTGTGTGTGTGTGTGTGTGTGTGTGTGTGTGTGTGTGTGTATGTTGGACATATTCACTCAGAGTCACAGTCAGTTGTGACAGTGGTATGGTAGTCCTGGGATACAGGCTTGGTGGGCCCATAATTTGCATCCCCAGCACCCAGACCTCCTTAGGTTTGTTCCAACTAACCCTGACACTTGCAGCCATTAGCTATCTTCAATTTTAGCTACGTTCAAATTTTAGCATTGCTAACTTACATCAAATATATCTACACACACTGGTTATAAACCTGATATACATTTTGTGAATCTAACGACAAGGCAGGTGATGCCATCGCCAATGTAAATTTGGTCCAAAAAATGTCTTTCTTACCACAAAATCATATTTTTTCTGTGTTGTGTCACAGTAATGTTGTTCGATTGTAGGTTTTGGCGTTTTGAGTGCGCTTAAAAACCTCATCAGTGGTCTATGTGAGTATCATACACTTAAGAGTCAAATCATCACCCTGCTAGGTACTAGACAGGAGTTCTTCGACAGATATTGTGCCTCTCCCTTCACACCACAGTGAGCAGCAGGATAAGCTACTCTAGCAGCCCAGCACAGCTTCCAGTCTCCGCCCCAAATAGGCCTCTGTTCATAAGTAGTGCAATATGTAGGGAATAGGGTGCCATTTTGGACACAGAATCCAGACTCAAGCATTTCCCTGTCTGTCTGTGGGTTAGCTAAGGACTGGTGTATTATACTGTGGATTTGCTCTGCTACTGAAGTGCAGTCCTGGCATGCCAAAGGGACCTAAATGACATCAATTGTTTACATCCCAAATGGCACCATATTCCCTATTTAGTGCACTACTTTTGACCAGGGATCATAGGGTTCTGGTCAAAAGTAGTGTACTATATAGGGAATAGAGTGCCATTTGTGATGCAGACAATTGCTGTAGTGACATGACACTCCCTCAACCAACTAAGAGACTTCATCGATACATTTTCACACTGTTTAGTAGCACCTCATTGGAAATCCCCATCACTCATAAAATACCTGGGCTAGAGTCTCACCCTTGTGTAACAGCAAGACAATTATAAGATGACAGAAAAGGAATAAGTTAGTTTTAAATAAATTGTGTGAAAGTGATGTTCATAATTCATGCATACTATGCTACTTATACTACCCTCATGGCAGCATTTCATTTCCATACTATAGCACAAGACGTGAAAAGATGTTGAACCTTTTGAAAAGACACCTTTTTGGTTGAAAAGATGTTGAAAAGAAACCTTTTTGGTTGAACAGATGTATTTCTGGTTGAAAAGTGTTTTTTTCAATGTGTCGTGCTCACTGGGAGCATACTGATCACACTGCGATGGAGCTGAATGCTGATTAAGTGTCATTTATGACTACATGGTAAACAGCCGCATGAAAAGAGGAAGCAGATCAAGTTGAGGCGACAGACAGAACAGATCTGTCTTGAGTCTTGACATTTCCTCGCACACCATAACTTCTTGGAAATAGGACTACAGAATTCACTGAACACTTAAGAGGAGACTAGGTGAGAATAACTTAAGTTGTATAAATAAGCTTACATATAAGTGATCATTTTTTGGGATTCTTACCATCTTTTTGTATTTTAACCTCTATCCCACAATATATTCTTAGAATGCTTATCGTTAAATGCACGCACAGACACAGAGACACACACACACTGTATCTGAGGGGGATTTCTCAACGCCACTACAGTCACAACTGTCTGTCACTTTGTTTTCATTCTTCTCTTCCAAAGTGTCTGTGTCGGATGAAATGACATTACAATGTAGACAGTACCACTGTCATAAGAGACGTCCAAAATACCACCATAATCCCTATAAAGTGCATTACTTTTGACTAGGTCCCATAGGGTAATGTGCACTATATATAGGGAATAGAGGGGCATTTGGAACACATACAGACACGAGAAAGCCAACAAGGGTTAGAAGAACGGATGTGTGGTCACAGTGGATGGTGTGAGGAACATCAGAGTCACTTAGTGAAGAATATACTGTAAGGGAAGTGAGTGAGAATGGTGTAATTTTTTCAGAGAATTATGATATTTGCGTGCGCGTGAGAGAGAGAGAGACTTTCTGTATCTGAGCCATTTTTCTCTGAACCCTGACAGATATAGCAGCCAGTCCACATAATGCGGGCCCGGGATGGTCTAGATCTGGAAGGTTAATTACTGAGACCCACCTGCTGACCCTTACCCATGTTCTTCTGCTCCGGGGGACCTGTCCTCCTGCGCTCCCCAGGAAACATGCTTATCTTCTGGATGTCTTGTGGATCACTTCTCCCTCCCCTGGTCCTCTGCTATAATGGAAAAGAACGCTGCACAATCCAGGAGAACAAACAATATCATGGTAGGGTCTAAGTCTAAGAATCTTTTTAGCAGATATCGATGACAACAAAATGTATAATATGGACATATGGTTAAATGTTTAATTGTGGACATTATAGAAAGTCTTTTTAATATTGAGACAATATCACAACACTGCCACCCACTTGGAAATGTATTTGTATGCCCTATAGAGAGAACTACACTACATCATACAGCACAATGCGGTCTAATTCTATTGTATATATATATATCCCACTCCCTCTATCCATAGTGTCCCCTGTGCTTGAGTCCCTGCGGTGCTACAATGACTACAGCTCCTACGTCCGCTGTAGCTGGGAAGAGAGTCGACGCGCGTCCTCACAAGCCCTGTTAGCCCTATACTACTGGGACGACACTGAGAACCGGTAAGGATAGAGGTGATGAGGACAGAAAGAGGGAGGGAGAGAGGGGAGAAGGAAAATGTGGACACCGAGAAACAATGTACTCAATTAACTCATGTCTCTCTCTCTCTTTCTCTCACTTTCTCTCCCTTCTGTCCCTCCAGTGAGTCCCTGTGTAAACCCTATGGTCAGCCAGCATCGAATGCCAACAACAGCAAGCTCACCGCCCAGTGTCATTACAACACTCGTGACTTTGGCATCAATACCAACCATGTCTTCTTCTTCAAGACCTCCTGTCCCCCTGCCCTGCTTCTGTCTAAGAATCGTGAGTTTAAACATTACAGGACCCCTGTCATAAATCATTGGTTCTCAATCATTTTACATCTACATGTTTAATTTTTAGTTACAAGTTAGCTAGCAGATTACGAAATATATAGGGTCCTGTATCTGTATTTGACTATTCATTTATGTGTTGATTTGTTTTTGACAGTGTGCTTCTGTGTATTACAGTGAGGGTGCGTCCACCAGTCCACTTATCACAGCAGCCTGTAGAGAGAGGGGGCCGTTTGCTCAGCTGGGAAAGCCCCTACCCCCCAACGTCCCTCCTGACCCCCACTCTCAACTATCAGGTCAACTACAGGAGGTCTAACCAGGATGACTGGACAGTATGTACTGGAGTAACAAACAATTAGCTTGAGTGCCATATCTTGTTTTTGCTATATATTGCCAACTCCCTATCACTCATTGTCAAGGATAGCAGGCAAGAGCACAAACAAATCTGGGACCAGGTTAACATACAATGTGCTCTCAAAGACTCCTGTTCATCTAAGACTTGTGCTTCTGAATCTTCATAAATACAAACTCTTAGAAAAAAGGGTTCCAAAAGGGTTCTTTGGCTGTCACCATAGGAGAACCCTTTTTGGTTCCAGTTAGAACTCTTTTGGGTTCCAGTTAGATTTATTTGGGGTTTCATGTAGAACCCTCCAGGGAATTGGTTTTACATGGAACCCAATAGGGTTCTACCTGGAACCAAAAATGGTTCTCCTATGGGGACAGCTGAAGAACCCTTTTAGGTTCTGGATATCACCTTTTTTTGTAAGAGTGTAGGAGGACTGTTAGTTAACATATTGCTTATGTTTTCCGACCCTCTTGTAAAAACACATGCTAACTCTCATGCTAACTCTCATGGTTATTCATCATGGCATGATATATCCCACGCAAAACAAGCACAAGCATAGGGTAGTTTTGCTCCGTGACAAAATCGTTAATCACTTCTTTAGAGTCCTTCATTACTACCCCTCTGCTTCCTGCCCGGGTTTCACCAGTTTCATAACATTTGTGGGGCTGAGGGGTTTGTGGCTGAGGGAAAAAAATGAATTTTCTGAAATCATTTCCTGTAATTCTAATGATAATTCTATAATTTTACATGACTGGAGACGTTACAATAATATTTTTTTATACCACACAAATGATCAAAATGTCAAGCTACTCTGTTTTAGTGATCTCAATATGTAAATGTCAAACAACCCATGTCTTAAATGCAACAAATAGCATAGGCCAATGAAAAGAGTGGATACACAGATCTTAGGCCTACAATATGAGTAGGAAATTATAGTCCACCAACTTTCCAGTGCCACTCACGTATTTAAACAGAATTCTTCCGCAATTGTTATTGGGGGGCCTACTGTTAGAATAATATTTAAAATAATCTATCAGCTAGTAGCCTAGCCTAAAATTACAATAGCATAAATTCAGTAAGTCAATGAAGCCAATAGTGGTTTCAGCTATATTGTTATTAAAACAATGTAGGCCTTACTGTATGACCTTTTTAAACAATAACCAAAAATATGTCAAATGACTTGAATAGCCTTGAATTCCTATGGGAAAAGTGTACAAGGTATATTCACATCAGTAGGCTAAGTGACTGAAATGCATCAGAAAAGTATTGGAAAGTTCAGGAAAATAGCAGCGTAGCTCAACAGGTAGGCTATAGGCCTAATATATGTGTGTTGAGAACATCTGCATTGCTTTTAAATGCTAGACTAATGACCATGAACACTCACCTCAACTTAGCTAACATTACCCAGCGTAATTGTAACCTAATATCCAAACGGAGATTCAGTGAAAACAAAAATCTTACATTGATTGATTTATCAAGATGAGTTCCCATACTTGTCTCAAAGCAGCACAATGAACCTGTCCCAATCAAACCGGTGCTGGTGTAACGGCTTTCATTGGTGGAAGGAGAGGACCAAAATGCAGCATGGTACGTATCCATAATATCATTTAATCGAGAATGAATACAAAAGAACAAGAGAATAAATGAAAACCGAAACAGTAACAATAGAAAACAGGCTACCTAAATATGGCTCCCAATCAGAGACAACGACTGACATCTGCCTCTGATTGAGAACCATACTAGGCCAAACACATAGAAATATAACATACAGAACAAAACATAGAAAAACAACATAGAATGCCCACCCCAACTCACGCCCTGACCAAACTAAAATAAAGACATAACAAAGGAACTAAGGTCAGAACGTGACAGCTGGAGGGATCAGTTGACCACACATGGCAATTGCTTTACATTTATTATAACCAGTGCTATTTTTTTAGGTAGCCTCCTGGAGCACCATTTTATAAATTATTATTAAGCCATTTATGAATGAAAGTTGGTACTAAAACACCAAATTAGACCTACCTTTTTATAAATTAGGCCATCATCACTGTCAATCGTAAATGTATAATTCTTCGCGTTTTACAGGTTAAAGGTCCATGCTGCATGCATGCCAACCATTTGATCCCAATCAGTTTCATGGGAATATGGATTTTGATCTTCTTGAATGTTGTAAGTAAGTGTGGTTAACCGGCTGAACTAATCCAATTTTAGAGAAGATCGAGTTAAACAGAGCCAGAAAAATGTAATGTTAATTTTTCTACCATAAGCCGCCTCCAACATAATTTTAGAGAATTTCACAGTACGTCCAAACGGTCTCACAACCGCAGACCACGTGTAACCATGCCAGCCCAGGACCTCCACAACCGGCTTCTTCACCTGCGGGATTGTCTGAGACCAGCCACTCAGACAGCTGATGAAACTGAGGAGTATTTCTGTCTGTAATAAAGCCCTTTTGTGGGGAAAAAGTCTTTCTGATTGGCTGGACAAGAGGCTGGACAAAAAGTCTCACTGATAGATTTCACATGACTGGGCAGGGGCGCAGCCATGGGTGGGCCTGGGAGGGCATAGGCCCACCCACTGGGGAGCCAGGCCCACCCATGGCTGCGCCCCTGCCCAGTCATGTGAAATCTATAGATTAGGGCCTAATGAATGTATTATAATTGATTGATTTCCTTATATGAACTGTAACTCAGTAAAATTGTTGCATGTTGCGTTTATATTTTTTATATTCAGTTGACTACAACAACAAAAAAATCACCATTGCAGTAGCGCAAAAGATTCGGGGCTAAAGTACCGAAAGCTATGTCCTGGTGACGTCCATGTTCCTGCTTCGTTCATCTTGCACGTCACAATCCTCACCAAAGATTACCGTGCCACTATCTGAGACTGAGAGGCTTTCACACGGCGGAAGTACAGAAAACAGTACCGCCGGCAGGAGTCAGATAAAGATCAGGGCTCTGTCTCAATAGTCTGAAGTGGTTTCCACCCTTTCATCTGCACTGATTTGAAACCACAGGATAGGTGAAAGCAATTTAAAGATTATTTCAGGAAGTCTACTTTCACCTGTCCAGACCAGGTGCTTCTAGTGCAGATGTAGGGAATGAGACAAGGAAAGGAACCCACTGGGCACACACTGGTTTAATCAATGCTGCGTCCACGTTGTTTCAATGGAATTATGTTGAACCAACGTGGAATAGACGTTGAATTAATGTATGTGCCCAATGGAGAGCTACTTTAGTCAATTGAGATGCACACATAATGTGCGTGCCAAATGGAACCCTATTGCCTTTATAGTACACAACTTTAGACCAGAGCCTTGTGAGGCCCTTTTGGGACTCAGCCATAGTCTTTGTCTGTTTCTCTCTGTGCAGGCAGTGAAGGTTCAGGACACCCAGCTGAGTGTGGAGGCTGAAGATCAGGTGCCTGGCTGCCAGTATGAGGCCAAAGTTAGGGCAAAGGGGAAGACGGGACTGTGGAGTGAGTGGAGCTCTCTAGTGACCTGGATGACTGAGGACGGTGAGTGGCAAATCCTACTGTACATAAAGTGATTTCAGAAAGTATTCAGACCCCTTGACTTTTTCCACATTTTGTTACGTTATAGCCTTATTCTAAAATTGATTAAATCTTTTTTTCCCCCTCGTTAAACTACACACAATACCCCATAATGACAAAGCGAAAACAGTAAAAAAAAAATATATGAAAAAATTACCTTAATTACATAAGTATTCAGACCCTTTTCTATGAGACTCGAAATTGAGCTCAGGTGCATCCTTTTTCCATTGATCATCCTTGAAATGTTTAACTTCGTTGGAGTCCACCTGTGGTAAATTCAATTGATTGGACATTATTTGGAAAGGCACACACCTGTCTATGTAAGGTCCAACAGTGCATGTCAGAGCAAAAACCAAGCCATGAGGTCGAAGGAATTGTCCGCAGAGCTCTGAAACAGGGTTGTGTCGAGGCACAGATCTGGGGAAAGGTACCAAAAAATGTCTTCCGCATTGAAGGTCCCCAAGAACACAGTGGCCTCCATCATTCTTAAATGGAAGAAGTTTGGAACAACCAAGACTCTTCCTAGAGCTGGCCCCCAGGCCAAACTGAGCAATCGGGGGAGAAGGGCCTTGGTCAAGGAGGTGACCATTAACCTGATGGTCACTCTGACAGCTTCAGATTTCCTATGTGGAGATGGGTGAGACTTCCAGAAGGACAACCATCTCTGCAGCACTCTACCAATCAGACCTTTATGGTAGAGTGGCCAGACGGAAGTCACTCCTCAGTAAAAGGCACAAGACAGCCCGCTTGGAGTTTGCCAAAAGGCACCTTAAGGACTCTCAGATGATGAGAAACAAGAGTCTCTGGTCTGATTAAACCAAGATTGAACTCTGGCCTGAATGCCAAGCCTCACATCTGGAGGAAACCTGGCACCATCCCTACGGTGAAGCATGGTGGTGGCAGAATTATGCTGTGGGATGTTTTTCAGCGGCAGGGACTGGGAGACTAGTCAGGATCGAGGGAAATATGAAACCCTGCTCCAGAGTACTCAGGACCTCAGACTGGGATGAAGGTTCACCTTCCAACAAGGCAACAACCCTGAGCACACAGCCAATACAACGCAGGAGTGGCTTCCCTACAAGTCTCTGAACGTCCTTGAGCCCGGACTTGAACCCAATCGAACATCTCTGGAGAGACCTGAAAATAGCTGTGCCCATCCAACCTGACAGAGCTTGAGAGGATCTGCAGAGAAGAATGGGAGAAACTCCTCAAATACAGGTGTGTCAAGCTTATAGCGTCATACCCAAGAAGATATGATATTTCATTTTTTTTATTGTTTTTTATCTGCAAAAATGTCTCAACCTGTTTTTGCTTTGTCATTATGGGATATTGTGTGTTGATTGAGGAGAAAGAAACGATTTAATCAATTTTAGAATAAGGCTGTAACGTAACAAAATGTGGGAAAAGTAATGGTGTCTAAATACTTTCCGAATGAACTATACATAAACATACTCCATCCTAATGTATTAGTTTTATAGGATTGTAATGAGTTTGTAAATAAATTGTTATGAGTGACTTTATAGCATTGTGTGTGATTTACGTGGAGGTGTCAGGGCATTGTGATCTCTTCATGTCATGTGTTTGGAATAGCATTGCTCAGTCGTGCATCAATGTCTTCTTCCCTTTTGTTCACTCACGTCCTTCCTAATTGACTCTCTCTCTGTCTCTCTTTTCTCCCTCCCTCCCTCCCTCCCTCCCTCCCGCAGACCCTGTGCCAGGCCCCTCCAGTGCGCAGTGTGTGGTGGATGACGAGAAAGTGGTGACATGCAGCTGGGAGGTGAAGAGAGACCTGGCTCAGTTCCTTACCTTCCATCTGTCCTGCAAACACAACCACACTGCACCGTGAGTTAGGATCTGCTGCCAAAGCACTATGTGTGTGCGTGCGTTTATGTGTGTGTGCCCATGGATGAGAGACAAAACATTTGACTACACTTCAGACTCAAGGATGTCTACTCTCCTTCACAGCATTGTCCTCCCTCTTCTCCATCTATCCATTTCTCTCTCCCTTTCGCCATCTCTCCAGAGCCCAGAAATGCTGTGTTAACACCATGGTCAGCACTCCATCCAGGGGTCTAATGCTCAAATACAGCTGCTCCTTCCCTGTCCCAGACTCAGAGCAGCTAGAGGTGGAGCTCATCCCCACATGCAACAGCAAAATGTTTAAGACGCATAAAAACAGTGAGTCATTTTCACTCCGACACAGGGGTGATATTTGAGGGAGAATAAAATCTTATAGCTGAGACTCAATTTATGATGATATTTGTTTTAATGCAATCCAGAAAATATACTGCCTCAGTGATTGTGTATCAGTGCTGCCACCTGGAGTTTGTATTGTGGTATCACAGGCACAATTTTCTGCTGATTCCCCAAGCGTATTCTCAAAAATGAGGCTAGAAGGTTTTGTATAATTTTAGCCAGTAGTTAAGAAATTTGTGCTCATGAGCCAAAACTGGTCCAGGGAATTGTGCACAACTGTGTACAACGTCATCCATTTCGTATGATATGTTACGTCCTGCAAAAAATACATACGTTCGTAAATCAAATCAGATTGTATTGGTCACATACACGTGTTTAGCAGATGTCATTGCGTGTCTAGCGAAATGCTTGTGCTTCTAGTTCCGACAGTGCAGCAATATCTAACGTCCAATATCTGACTAATTTCACAACAAATACCTAATACGCACAAATCTAAGTAAAGGAATGGAATTAAGAATATATAAATATGTGGACGAGCAATGTCAGAGTGGGATAGACTAAGAGACAGTAGATAGTATAGAATACAGTATATACATATGAGATGGGTAATGCAAAATATGTAAACATTATTAAAGTGACTAGCATTCCATTTATTAAAGTGGCCAATGATTTCAAGTCTGTGTATGTAGGCAGCAGCCTCTCTGTGCTAGTGATGGCTATTTAACAGTCTGATGGCCTTGAGATAGAAGCTGTTATTCAGTCTCCCCAGCTTTGATGCACCTGTACTGACCTTGCCTTGTGGATGATAGCAGGGTGAACAGGCAGTGGCTCAGGTGGTTGTTGTCCTTGATCTTTATGGCTGTACTGTGACATTGGGTGCTGTAGGTGTCAGCACCACCCTATGGAGATCTCTGTGGTTGTGGGCGCTGCAGTTACCGTACCAGGCGGTGATACAGCCTGACAGGATGCTCTCAATTGTGCATCTGTAAAAATGTGTGAGGGTTTTAGGTGACAAGCCACATTTCTTTCAGCCTCCTGAGGTTGAAGAGGCGCTGTCGTGCCTTCTTCACCACACTGTCTGTGTGGGTGGACCATTTCAGTTTGTCAGTGATATGTACGCCGAGGAACTTGAAACTTTACACCTTCTCCACTGCTGTCCCGTCGATGTGGATAGGGAGGTGCTCCCTCTGCTGTTTACTGAAGTCCACGATCATCTCTTTTGTTTTGTTGATGTTGAGTGAGAGGTTATTTTCCTGACACCACACTCCCAGAGCCCTCACCTCCTCCCTGTAGGCTGTCTCATCATTGTTGGTAATCAAGCGTACTACTGTTGTGTCTTCTGCAAACTTGATGATTGAGTTGGAGGCGTGCATGGCCACGCAGTCATGGGTGAACAGGGAGTACAGAAGGGGGCTGAGCATGCACCCTTGTGGGGCCCCAGTGTTGAGGTGTTGTTTTCTACCTTCACCACCTAGGGGCAGCCTGTCAGGAAGTCCAGGACCCAATTGCACAGGGGGGCGGGGTTCAGACCCAGGGCCTCAAGCTTAATGATGAGCTTGGAAGATACTATGGTGTTGAATGCTGAGCTACAGTCAATAAACAGCATTCTTACATAGGTATTCCTCTTGTCCAGATGGGATAGGGCAGTGTGCAATGTGATGGCGATTGCATCGTCTGTGGACCTATTGGGGCGGTAAGCAAATTGAAGTGGATCTAGGGTGACAAGTAAGGTGGAGGTGATATGATCCTTGACTAGTCTCTCAAAGCACTTCATGATGACAGAAGTGAGCACTACTGGGCGATAGTCATTTAGTTCCGTTACCTTTACATTCTTGGGTACAGGAACAATGGTGGCTATCTTGAAACATGTGGGGACAGCAGACTGGGATAGAGAGAGATTGAATATGTCTGTAATCACACCAGCCTGTTTAAGATCCCGTTCAATCTCTTTAAAGATTCTTGATGTCTGATTCTTGATGCATCTCTCTACACAGTCCGTCCAAACCGTCCACTCCACGTGCAGATAGAAGCTCGAGACGGGAACTGGCTTCTAAAATGGAATCCGCCAAAATCAAATGTTGAACTCACCTATCAGGTGCACTACTGGAGTAATGACACTCGGGTAGGAGAAGTATTTGATCTCTTTCTGTGCTATAATTTCACAGGAAGTGGGATGATCCAAAAGCAATGTCTTTTCATGTTCAGCATTACATTTGATCATATCTAGGTCATCATCTAAAGAACGCTCGTCAAGCGAGATAGACTGTTGCTTTTTTTAAGCATCTCATGAAAAGATCATTTGATGATGACTACCTTTTCTTTTTCTCAGGAGGACACTAGGTTCCTCAATGTCTCCCAGGGGTCCCTCTCGCTCTCCATCCTGGGGGGGTCCCTGCGCCCCTCTGAGTGCTACCTGGTTAAGGTGAGAGCCCTGGTGGTCCCGGGAAGGGGTGATACTTTCGAAGGACCCCCCTCAGAATGGACCGACCCAGTGGAGTGGACCTCACGACCAGGTAATGGACCTGGGTTGTATCTCCTGGTTGAAGCCTGTTTTTAATAGTATTCTATTCTATTGTTCTATTCTATTCTAGCCTGAGAGTCTGTTTTTTGCCATCATACCAACTCCTTGTCACTCATTGTCATGTCATTTGCTATATATGGCTTGATAATGACAGCAATGGAGTTGGCAAGAGCACAAACTTGGACCAAGCTAATTCTATTATTTTTTGCAAATAACTCTGAAAACATATTTTATCATCAGAGATAACCCGTCTGAACTAAAACAAGTACAAATGAGGGGATGTGATCCATGTCAAAACAGCAGAGTTCAAAAAACTATAATGTGATGCTGAATGAAAAAGCACCAAAGTTCAAATCCCTTGAGGAATGTTTTCAAAAACAAACAAAGACTTTCATTATGTATTGAAGAGCGTTTTTTTGCTTCCGTGTGTTAGTCTAATGTGAAGCCATGATATTTGCTTTCATGAGAAAAATGAGCTTGGATGAGTTGGATGTTTTATCATTGAACTACCATAATATTGAAATGTATGTAACACGCCATTTTGGAGGGTTCAGAGAGTGAAACAAGAAGAAATGAAGACTAGACTTGATGAAGGCAGCATACAGGAGCTGATAAAATAGGACTTTGTTCTCTTGAAGCAACCGCCATCTCAATCAGTTCACGTGACAGACAGGAATTTCCAGACACTACTAATCAATTACTCATCAATGATCATCAACTACTTTTTCCACTCTTACATATGCATGTTTTGTCCCATGTCTCCTGGTAGCTTCCTGGTCCATCACCACCTTCCTCTACATCTTCATCAGTGTACTGGTGGCCATTGTCTTCATCGCTCTCTATGTTACCATACCAGCCTGTCACAGGTGATTAATCAGACTTCTCCAAATGTTTTTATTGTTTTTCTACCATTTGAATTCGCCCTTGTGTTTTTACTAGGTAACTGCCAAAATAATGGAAACACTTGATTAAATGACGGATACAAAGTACTGTATATTGAAAGCCGGTGCTTCCACACAGGTGTGGTTTCTGAGTTAATTAAGCAATTAACATCCCGTCATGCTTATGGTCATGTATAAAAATGCTGGGCAGACCATTATTTTGGCTACATGGGCAATGCCCCCATAGGATGACAATAACCCATCCACAGGCCACGAGTGGTCATGATGAGCATGAAAACAATGTAAACCATATGCCATTGCCTTCTCAGTCACCAGATCTCAACCCAATTGAACACTTATGGGAGATTCTGGGGCGGCGCCTGAGACAGCATTTTCCACCACCATCGACAAAATGTATGTCATTTCTCGTGGAAGAATGGCGTCGCATCCCTCCAATATAATTCCAGAAACTTGTAGAATCTATGCCAAGGTGCATTGAAGCTGTTCTGGTTCATGGTGGTCCAACACCCTATCCTTTATTTTGGCAGTTACCTGTCATTCTATTCATTCATTTATCCACCCATTGATTGATTCATTCGTTTTCTGCTTGTAGGAGGGTAGTCCTGTGGGAGGTGTCTGTCCCGTCGCCCCTCAAGAGCAAGGCACTGGGAGAGGTCATTAAGGTAAGTCTGAATACATCTGAATGGCTGAGTATTCATCCAGCATTATTCACAAAGCATCTCACTGTGGACTATTCAGCTATATGACAACTGCACTCAATAATAATAAACATTGTCTAGACTGTGTACAGAAATTATTTTTCATAACCACTATAAATTACAATGTATGTATCCAGGGCTGTGCACAGACCTTTCATGGGGCAGGTGCTCAAAATGATAATAGGGGCAATTCATATCTCGAAATTCATAACCTACTAACAGCCTTTTATAGCGAAAGTTTTAACATGTTTTAGCATTGGCCTATTTACACTCATTGACAAAATTGTAGGCAAACTAGTTACAGTGCCTCCGCAAGACATGATTGATATTGGGAAAAGAGGGTAGGCTATCAGCTGATCATTAATGTTGATTGATGTAAATCTGCCAGTTAGTGAACTTGACGATGTCACGACGACTTGGGGGCAATGGGTTCAGAACAACAACGACAAAAACGGTATGCAAAAAATATACCGCCACCCAAAAGGGCGAGTGTGAGGGAAACGGGAGTGGAAGGGCAAAGGGGCAGGTGCTCGGGCACAGGTAGACCTCTATCTGTGCACGTGCCTGCATGTATCCATCTTTCATAGTTCCTCACTCACAGATAATGGTAATGTCCTCTCTTTCCCAGAAGTCTCCTGATAGGTTGTTATTTCCCGAGAGTGAGAGAAGTGAAAAGACCTACATCTGCAGCGTACAGACACTGGAGAGCAGGGAGGATATCAGTCTCTGCTTTAGCTGGTAAAATTAGCTCATATCTTTTATACTTCTAACCTACACTATCCAACACTTATAAAAGAATACTCGTACACACGGTGACCTGGCTCAACCCTAAGCCGTAACTCATTCTTGTGTTGCAGCTCTTCAGATAATCCATTGTGGTTGACCCCAGATGTACAGGCCAATGGACTGTTGCATTCCATTACCAAGGAGGGGTGGAAGAAGTATGACCCAAACTTTTCCTCCCTACTTCTGTTGTCTGTGGACAGATCTTGCCCTCCTGCTCTAGACTCATCCGGCTTCAGCTTCAGTGGCCCTTACATCTTGTGTGGTGACAGTTCACCGGCGCCGAGTGAGTTTCTGAGTCTGGAGCCTCCCTGTGAGGAGTCCGACAACACTCTCTCTATCTCTGACCCCTCTTCTCCCTCTGCCCCATCCTTCTTGGAGTCAAGTGAGGGCTATGTGGCGATGCCTCAGGTCAGTGCTGGCCTGTCCAGATCAACAGAGGGAGTGTCTGATGGTCTTATGAGCGCTGTAGTAACGGACGACAGTAAGAACACTGGTAACAACAACGGCAACAATGTCGTCATCATGGCATGGCCCAAGTCAGAGCTCCTCCCACCCCGACCTAGCTCTATGTCCACCTGCTCACCACCCAGTGAGAATGAAGACCCTCCTCCAGCGTACATGGCCCTCACCACCACCACCCCCTTCACCTTGCCCCCAGTGGACCCTACCCTACATACCTCTGGGTACTGCTTCCTCCCGGCTCTACAGGCACTTGGGGGCTGGGGCCATGTGCAGTCTTCTGGGCCACCTAAAGGGGGCAGTCAAGAGCAGCAGGCAGGGAGGAGAGAGAGGAGGCAGGAGGAGCAGTGCAAGGAGGATCCCTATGTCAGACTGTCCCAGCTAGCCACTTAGCTAACCCCATCTAATGCTGGAATACATGCTCAGGACATGAGGGCCTCTATAGGCCACTGTTCTCAATATTTGATCACCTGATTGAACTAGTCCAACTAATAATCAAGCTCTTGTGATTAGTTGAGTCAGGTGTGTTAGTGTTGGAATGGACCACGTGTTAAACTACTGATTTGTGGTCACTGAAGACTGGGTTGGGATTGAGAAAGACCTCTATTTCTAGGAGGGAAAACTGTGGAGCATCATATAGTAGCCGTCCTTGATTACTTACAATGCCCAGCAGATGGCAGCACTGTACTTACTGTGTATCTATTGAACTCAGAGGTGGCCTATGGATTCTACTGTAAGGACTAACTACAAACACAGAAGTATACTGCAGTAAGCCATTCCTCTCTGGGTGGTAAGGTGACTCAGGGCCAGAATCCCAGGTTTCCACCACATCACATGGATGGCAGGGTGGCACTGTTGAGTTGGTGAGCGCAGCCTTATGCCTCTGTCAGTGCCAGTGGCTGTTCCCGTCGTTCTACAGCAGGGGTCGGCCCACGGGCCGCAAAGTGTTGTGTTACAGAATCAAATCAAATGTCATTTGTCACAAGCTTCGTAAACAACAGGTGTAGACTTACAGTGAAATGCTTAATTATAGGCCCTTCCCAACAATGCAGAGAGAAAAATATAGGAAAAAAATAACACAAGGAATAAATACACAATGAGTAACGATAACTTGGCTATATACACGGGTTACCAGCACTGAGTTGATGTGCAAGGGTATGAGGTAATTGAGGTAGATATGTACATATATGTAGGGGTAAAGTGACAAGGCAACAGGATAGATAATAAACAGTAGCATCAGTGTTAGTGCAAAGAGGGTCAATGCAGATAGTCTGGTTAGCTATTTAGTAGTCTTATGGCATGGGGGTAGAAGCTGTTCAGGGTCCTGTTGGTTCCAGACCTGGTGCATTGGTACTGCTTGCCATGCGGTAGCAGAGAGAACAGTCTGTGACTTGGGTGGATGGAGTCTTTGACAAATGTTTTCCTTTGAAACCACCTGGTGTAGAGGTCCTGGATGGCATGACCATTCACACTACCCTCTGTAGCGCCTTGCAGTCGGATGCCAAGCAGTTGCCATACCAAGCAGTGATGCAACCAGTCAAGATGCCTTTAATGGTGCAGCTGTAGAACTTTGAGGATCTGAGGGCCCATGCCAAATATTTTCAGCCTCCTGAGGGGGAAGAGACATTGTCGTACCTTCTTCACAAATGTGTGGGTGTGGGTGGACCATGTTTATTCCTTAGTGATGTGGAACTAAGGAGCTTGAAGCTCTCATCGCACTCCACTACAGCCCCATCGATGTGGATAGGGGTGTGCTCGGCCCTCCGTATCCTGTAGTCCACGATCAGCTCCTTTGTCTTGCTGATGTTAATGGAGAGGTTGTTGTCCTGGCACCACACTGCCAGATCACTGACCTCCTCTCTATAGGTGGTCTAAGCAGCCTTAATGATGGCATTGGAGTTGTGCGCAGTCAAGCAGGCGTGGGTGAACAGGGAGTACAGGAGGGGACTAAGCATGCACCCCTGAGGGGCTCACGTGTCGAGGGTCAGCGTGGCAAACTTTTTACTTCCTTGGTTAAATGTGAGGACACATTTCAAAAATAGAGGGGGAAGATGTAACAGGGTGGAACTGTTGAATTGGTGAATGCAGCCTTGTGCCTCTGTCAGTGCCAGGTGTGTGAGATTGTTGATTGTAATTAAGGGTGTGGCCTTCCGTGTTTAACTTGGCTGTTCTTGTTGTTCTACATAGTCGCATTACCATGAGAAGTTTGGCATGCGCAGGGAGGATGGGAGTGGCAACATTGGGCTAGTCCAAATTCGGAAGTATATCCGGGGATTTTGTACGTGTGTACGGCAAGAGTACCCGTATGCCAATTTGACCCACTCTCCTTCTCCCTTGGCATTCCCTCGGGAGAGTATTGTGCCACATGTTCTGTGAACACGAGTAATTGGTCTGATCTGGGTTATGCCACAGCTCAGGCATATATCGAATATAATTGAGGATTTGTATGTCACCTAATTTTTTTTTTTATGTCCTGGGATAGGGAATCAGTACGATCTGGAGCTTCCAAGGAACATGTATGCCTGGAGCTGAGGATGAAAAGATGGTGTAAAATATTTTTGTTGTTGTTCACTATACCTCTGCCTATTATTCTCATGCTCCACTCCCTGACGTTAGAGAACCTGTGTGTTTCAGATAAGTCCCGAGGACCTCCCCTCGCGTATAGAAATGTGCTGTACTATCGACTACGGGAATAGGTAGATATACAGTGTGGCAAAAAAGTATTTAGTCAGCCACCAATTGTGCAAGTTCTCCCACTTAAAAAGATGAGAGAGGCCTGTAATTTTCATCATAGGTACACTTCAACTATGACATACAAAATGAGGAAAAAAAATCCAGAAAATCACATTGTAGGATTTTTTATGAATTTATTTGCAAATTATGGTGGATGATAAGTATTTGGTCAATAACAAAAGTTTATCTCAATACTTTCTTATATACCCTTTGTTGGCAATGACAGAGGTCAAGCGTTTTCTGTAAGTCTTCACAAGGTTTTCACACACTGTTGCTGGTATTTTGGCCCATTCCTCCATGCAGATCTCCTCTAGAGCAGTGATGTTTTGGGGCTGTTGCTGGGCAACACGGACTTTCAACTCCCTCCAAAGATTTTCTATGGGGTTGAGATCTGGAGACTGGCTAGGCCACTCCAGGTCCTTGAAATGCTTCTTACGAAGCCACTCCTTCGTTGCCCGGGCGGTGTGTTTGGGATCATTGTCATGCTGAAAGACCCAGCCACGTTTCATCTTCAATGCCCTTGCTGATGGAAGGAGGTTTTCACTCAAAATCTCACGATACATGGCCCCATTCATTCTGTCCTTTACACGGATCAGTCGTCCTGGTCCCTTTGCAGAAAAACAGCCCCAAAGCATGATGTTTCCACTCCCATGCTTCACAGTAGGTATGGTGTTCTTTGGATGCAACTCAGCATTCTTTGTCCTCCAAACACGACGAGTTAAGTTTTTACCAAAAATTTATATTTTGGTTTCATCTGACCATATGACATTCTCCCAATCTTCTTCTGGATCATCCAAATGCTCTCTAGCAAACTTCAGACGGGCCTGGACATGTACTGGCTTAAGCAGGGGGACACGTCTGGCACTGCAGGATTTGAGTCCCTGGCGGCGTAGTGTGTTACTGATGGTAGGCTTTGTTACTTTGGTCCCAGCTCTCTGCAGGTCATTCACTAGGTCCCCCCGTGTGGTTCTGGGATTTTTGCTCACCGTTCTTGTGATCATTTTGACCCCACGGGGTGAGATCTGCCCCAGATCGAGGGAGATTATCAGTGGTCTTGTATGTCTTCCATTTCCTAATAATTGCTCCCACAGTTGATTTCTTCAAACCAAGCTGCTTACCTATTGCAGATTCAGTCTTCCCAGCCTGGTGCAGGTCTACAATTTTGTTTCTGGTGTCCTTTGACAGCTCTTTGGTCTTGGCCATAGTGGAGTTTGGAGTGTGAATGTTTGAGGTTGTGGACAGGTGTCTTTTATACTGATAACAAGTTCAAACAGGTGCCGTTAATACAGGTAACGAGTGGAGGACAGAGGAGCCTCTTAAAGAAGAAGTTACAGGTCTGTGAGAGCCAGAAATCTTACTTGTTTGTAGGTGACCAAATACTTATTTTCCACCATAATTTGCAAATAAATTCATTAAAAATCCTACAATGTGAGTGAAGGTTGAGTCCCAAATGCCTCCTTGTTCACTATGTAGGGAATAGGGTGCCATTTGGGACTCCGACTTCGCTGCTGTGTATCCTCCTCTGAAAGGTTATCATAGCGGGGATACTTAGGAGAGACCGGGGATGGTTGTAACACAGGATAGTTGTAACACTCTCAATATCTCTAATCAGGAACAAGCTAGAATCACGTGACTCACCGTGCACAATCTATTGTGAAGAAGCAAGACCCTGTGAATAAATAAATAATAAAACAAATTGACCAAATGTATTTTGCAGATAGCATCACCTGCTTTGTCATTAGATTCACCAAACTTATCAGGTTTATAACCAGTGTGTATATATATTATATATATGCTATCAATGCTAAAGTTTGAACATGTGGCTAAAATTGAAGATAGCTCATGGCTGCAAGGGTCAGGGTTAGTTGGAACTAGCCTAAGGAGGTCTGGGTACTGGGAATGCAAATTGCCACAGGAGGAATGCTGCCAGACATTTTGGTGCAGCAGAAAGATTAGCACACCTCAAATCCAGTGGTTGTGAGGTCAAATCCCAGGTGGAGTTATATTTTAGATGAACAGTTTACCACTTACTTTAAAACCCACCATACCATGACTTTATTATAATGGTTTGGGACCATCATGTGACGTCCTGACGACTGGTAAAACAAGTGTCTTGAGAACATCCACTTGCTTAATCTACAGTATGTCACTTTTGTTTTGAGCCAACTTTGCCGTGGGCATTGAACGGGGCACTTGGTTCACGCCCGGGAGGCAGCCTTGTTCCAAACCGAATGCAATCACTTTTTACCCAGGGCAAACTTCTCCTGCCGGGGCAACCTGTGTCAGATAATCAAATCCCTTCAATGTCTCATGTGAAGCGTTGGGGGAAAAAACACGTGCACATGATTTAACATGTGAAATGTCACATGTGTAGTTTCATGGTATCACATGTTGAAATGTTGCATCCCCGTGTCACATTTATTGAACATGAGATCACGTTCTCACATGTGCTCACGCTGTCACATTTTATCACATTAACTTCACATAAAATGACACGTGATCACACGTGTGGAATTCATGAGTTTTTTTTTTACATAAGAGACACCACAAACATTCAGTTGTTTAGTCCAGATGTTCTTGTTTAGTTGTCAGATTTTGTTGTAGTGGTTGAGGAGGGCCAGTTAAAGAAATGTAAAAGATAATAAACATTTTATGATTTTTATTATTATTTTATTATTTCTGCTGCACAAAATGTTAACCTCTATGGGATCGGTGTCCCCCCGCAGGACGGTTGAGCTAACGTGCGCTAATGTGATTAAGCATGACATTTTAAGTAGCAAGAACATTTCCCAGGACATAGACATATCTGAAATGGGCAGAAAGTTTAAATTCTTGTTAATCTAACTGCACTGTCCAATTTACAGTAGCTGTTACAGTGAAATGTTTTTTTCATTGTATTATCTTTTACCAGATCTAATGTGTTATATTCTCCTACATTAATTTCACATTTCCACAAACTTCAAAGTATTTCGTTTTCAAATGGTATCAATAATATGCATATCCTTGCTTCAGATCCTGAGCTTCAGGCAGTTAGATTTGGGGATGTCATTTTAGGTGAAAATTGGAAAAAAAGGGTCCGATCCTTAAGAGGACGTGGCAATGTTGTTCTCATGGTCTCAATAAGGCTTTCAATATTTTGTTGCATATCATGATTTCTGCATTTTTTTTAACTGTTACATTTCACTCCAGGCCCTGTTACAACTGACCTGGGAGGTGACATAAATTGTTAACATTTTACTCCTTGTCTGTTTGATTTAGAGAGATAACACCTATACCTATTGGTAGCAGACAGYTGGGAGCCGTTCCTATCACATTTTGAATGTAGCAGCTTAAACAATCTCTGAGAAATTGACAAAAATGCTAAAAGTGTTAGAACCATCCCCAGTTTCCCCAAGGTTATGAATGCTTCACCAGCACAGAGCAAATGTTAGTCTTTGGCACACTATATATGCCTTGTTGGATCATCTGGTGCCCTTAACTTTGTGTTAACTATTTGTCTGTGCTATTTACTTCTGAAATATTCAATATAATATACATTTTATATTTTGCTTTATATGAGATATGATAAGCAGTTTGATATATGAAAAATTGTGCCAACTTTTTCCTGTATTTCATTTGTTTTGTGGTGTAGGCCTATTTCTAGGCGATCATACAATTAGATTATGTTGTGAAACAAGCTTTCTGTCACACTTTCCTTCCCCAAATGCTCCATTCAAGTAAAGAAAAATGTCACCAGATGGATGTGCTATGATGATTTTTTCCCCCCCGTTTTTTCTGTATAGCGATTCTCATTGTGCCTATCCTAATATTATCAGGTTAATATCAGAGGTTAATAATGTATACATTTATTATTATTTAAGAATAAAATGACTATGGCTTTGGATATGACCTATATTTACATTTACATTTAAGTCATTTAGCAGACGCTCTTATCCAGAGCGACTTACAAATTGGTGCATTCACCTTATGATATCCAGTGGAACAACCACTTTACAATAGTGCATCTAACTCTT
>NC_036860.1:69041962-69093263 GCF_002910315.2 Salvelinus sp. IW2-2015
AAGAAAAGGGAAGGGGACATTAAGGTGAAGCAGTCCTCTAAAGACACAAAATACATAATACAAGAACAACACTTCTATTGCCTCTCCCTCTATGATACGCACTTCCGGGTTGGAGCGAGTAGTTGCATTCCGCTTGCTCCACAGGTAGTATTACATTTCATTTCATTACAGTACAACAGTTTGATTTGTTTGATCTTAGCTGGCTACATAGCCGTTTTTGTATCCAAGATAATTGTGTAGTCTAGAGTAATTGTCGAGGTTACCTAGCCAGCTACACTTTCAAACAAAGTCAACAACGCAGCCACTGCTAGCTACCTATTTCACAGCCAGCAGTACTATATATTTAGTCAATAAGATTTTTTGCAACGTAAGCTTAACTTTCTGAACATTCGAGACGTGTAGTCCACTTGTCATTCCAATCTCCTTTGCATTAGCGTAGCCTCTCGTAGCCTGTCAACTAGTGTCTGTCTATCCCTGTTCTCTCTCTCTGCATAGACCATACAAACGCTTCACACCGCGTGGCGCTGCTACTCTAACCTGGTGGTACCAGCGCGCACGACCCACGTGGAGTTCCAGGTCTCAGGCAGCCTCTGGAACTGCCGATCTGCGGCCAACAAGGCAGAGTTATCTCAGCCTATGCTTCCCTCCAGTCCCTCGACTTCTTGGCACTGACGGAAACATGGATTACCAATGATAACACTGCTACTCCATGCTCTCTCTCTCGTCTGCCCACGTGTTCTCGCACACCCCGAGAGCTTCTGGTCAGCGGGTGGTGCACTGGGATCCTCATCTCTCCCAAGTGGACATTTTCTCTTTCTCCCCTGACCCATCTGTCTATCGCCTCCTTTGAATTCCATGCTGTCACAGTTACCAGCCCTTTCAAGCTTAACATCCTTATCATTTATCGCCCTCCAGGGTTCCTTGGAGAGTTCATCAATGAGCTTGGAGCCCTGATAAGTTCCTTTCCTGAGGATGGCTCACCTCTCACAGTTCTGGGTGACTTTAACCTCCCCACGTCTACCTTTGACCATTCCTCTCTGCTCCTCTTTCCACTCCTCTCCTCTTTTGACTCACCTCTCACCTCCCCCCTACTACAAGGCAGGCAATACGCTTGACCTCATCTTTACTAGTGCTGTTCTTCCACTAATCTCATGCAACTCCCTCCAAGTCTCCGACCACTACTCTGTATCCTTTTCCCTCTCGCTCTCATCCAACACTTCCACACAGCCCCTACTCGATGGTATCGGCCCCGTCCCAACCTTCGCTCTCTCTCCCCGCTACCTCTCTCCTCTTCCATCCTATCATCTCTTCCCTCTGCTCTGTCCTTATTTTGTCCCACTTTGTCCCTTCTTTGTCCCTTCTTCTCTTCTGCCAACTAGACACTCCTTGTTAGCTAGCTAGCTTCTTCCAGGAATGTCCCTAGCAACTGCCTAGCAACAGGTAAACAACTTAGCTAGCTAAGAAAACGGTATAATTTTATGAAAAATTGTTACTTTTTCAAAAGCCTTTCTTCTTTGTTAGCTGCTTGTTTGGTCTCCTATTCAGTTTGCAGTTTTCTTTTGATTTTTTTCGATGTACTTTACTCTAAAAAAAACATTTAAATTTCAATATTTGTAGGAGCTCATCTTTTCTTTTTTTTTTCTATATGTCACATACAGTGTCTTCAGAAAGTATTCAGACCCCTTGACTTTTTCCACATTTTGTTACGTTACAGCGTTATTCTTAAATGGATTATATAAATAAAAATCCTCATCAATCTACACACAATACTCCATAATGACAAAGTGAAAACAGTTATTTTTTCAAATTTTGCTAATTTATAAAATATCTAAAACAGAAATCTTATTTACATAAGTATTCAGACCCTTTGCTATGAAACTTGAAATTGAACTGAGGTGCATCATGTTTCCATTGATCATCCTTGAGCTGTTTCTACAACTTGATTGGAGTCCACCTGTGGTAAATTCAATTGATTGGACATGATTTGGAAAAGCACAAACCTGTCTATAAAAGTTCTCACAGTTGACAGTGCATGTTAGAACAAAAACCAAGCCATGAGGTCGAAGGAATTGTCCATAGAGCTCTGACACCGGATTGTGTCGAGGCACAGATCCGGGGAAGGGTACCAAAAAATGTCTGCAGCATTGAAGGTTCCCAAGAACACAGTGGCCTCCATCATTCTTAAATGGAAGTTCAGAACCACCAAGACTCTTCCTAGAGCTGGCAGCCTGAGCAATCGGGGGAGAAGTGCCTTGGTGAGAGAGGTGACCAAGAACCTGATGGTCACTCTGACAGAGCTTCAGAGTTCCTCTGTGGAGATGGGAGAAACTTCCAGAAGGACCACCATCTCTGCTGCACTCCACCAATCAGGCCTTTATGGTAGCGTGGCCAGATGGAAGCCACTCCTCAATAAAAGGCACGACAGTCCGCTTGGAGTTTGCCAAAATGCCCCTAAAGGAATCACAGGCCATTAGAAACAAGACTCTCTGGTCTGATGAAACCAAGATTGAACTCTTTGGCCTGAATGCCAAACGTCACGTCTGGAGGAATCCTGGCACGATCCCTAAGGTGAAGCATGGTGGAGGCAGCATCATGCTGTAGGGATGTTTTTCAGTGGTAGGGACTGGGAGACTAGTCAGGATCGCTGCCAAAGATGCTTCAACAAAGTTCTGAGTAAAGGGTCTGAATACTTATGTAAAAGTGATATTTCCATTTTTAATTGTTTATACATTTTCAAAAATGTCTTAAAAACCTGTTTTTGCTTTGTCATTACGGGGTACTGTGTATAGATTGAGGGGGAAAAAACGATTTAATCAATTTTAGAATAAGGCTGTAACGTAACAAAATGTGGAAAAAGTCAAGGGGTCTGAATACTTTCTGAATGCACTGTGTAGGCCTACAGATAAGCTACAGACCAGTGGAGGCTGTTGAGGGGAGGATGGATCATAATAATGGCCGAAATGCAATGAATGGAATGGTATCGAACACATGGTTATCATCCATTCACTCCATTCCAGCCATTATTATGACTCCTCTCCTCAGCAGCCTCCACTGCTACAGACACATATTATAGAAAATATACATAACGTACAGTATATGCTTGGATAATTCAACCCTCTTTCTTGTGCACCCTTGTCTCCGTGGCCCCTCTCTCTGACATACATCTGGAGTGGGAAAGAAACAGCTGTTTATACACCCCATCTGAGATGTATAATCCCTCTAGTCAGGGCACTCAGCACTACCTCTTTCCTCTCTTCCCCTTTTTTCCCTTTCTTTTTCAACCATTACTTATGTTTTATGATGTGCTTGACCCACCTTCATGCTAGAGTAAGAGTATCTCACTTTCGCTCACTCTCTTGTCACCTTGCTTTCTCTGATTTATGCAGTCTCTCCAGAACCTTGCTCTTTTGGGAACTTGATCCTACCCATTAAACCTTATATCATGGCTGGATTCGAGCCTAACCAATAAAGTTAGCACTTTACTTTACTTCTTCCTTTTAGCTCCTATTGGAGCAAAGGGCCTCAACAATGCTACTCGATCAGACCCGTTTTTTTGCTTTTCTTGGCATCATTCCAGAAAACCTGAAAAAGTTGAGTAGAGATGAGTGCTACATCAAGTAGTTTACAGAACATCAAAAAATTGAGCACTATAGGGAATAGGGTTCCATTTCGGCCACACTTTGAAAATAGGTTTCCGTCCAATTTGCGACAGATTTTCATGCAAATATTCTAAAATCTGGATAAAATAATATGCTCATTTTCACACCAGAGATGTTTCCATCAAACGGACTATTTGCAGATAAAAGTTGTGCACATAAAAATAACGTTTACGTTTTAATTCCCATGTACCGAATGAAAAATACAAGTTAAATGGTTCCCATCACATTTTCAACTCTACTGATGGTTTCGTCACAAAAACTGTTGAGCGATATTATTTTTATTCCGTCAAATGGCAGCCACATCGATCATCATGTCACCAGAATAAGACCCTCGATATTTATTGGAAAGGCGCATCAAGCTCATCACGTGCACATTCACCAATTTATTTCACCTGTAGCCTAATAAACTGCATGGTTTCCCGAGTCGTGGAGGGGGGACCACACAACGTATGACTCCCAAGTTTAGCCTACTTCGATATAGTTATTATATCAATATTTGCGCATAAAGGCGTTTCCACCGCAACTTCCCGCATAGTACATAATACAATACCGACACAAATAGATCTCAATGTCCAACGAACAAATTGTCTGTCGGCATTTATAACAGACCGTCGTTTTTAATTTAAATATTTTATTTTATTAACAACAAATCAATACAGGAAGTACATGAGGGAACACAAGTATATATGGATAATATACAATGGACAATTGAGCTAGGGGGTACAATATCACATTACACAAGGACCATAAGGGACATACATACACTTAAAATTCTAACAGCTTTTTTTGTTAGAGTATTTAATTATCTTAAAATACAGTTCAATTTCTTTTTGTAGGGTAAGAAAATGTGTTTTTTGGTTTGTAGATTTACATTTGTGAATATGAAATTTGGCCAAAAGAATAATGAAATTAATTACATAAAAATGTTTCAGCTTATTCCTATCGTAGGTAAAGAATCCAAGCAGTACATCTCTCCACAATAGTGTAAGACCTTCATAAATGTGTTCAATTATAAATCTACTGATGTCTTGCCACAGTTTTCTTACATGAATACAATGCCAAAAAAAGACTCAACACTGTTTCTGGGTGGTCATTACTAAAGTAACAGCCCGTCGTCACTGTTTTCATGCGTCAGGCAGTGACGTGTATTCATGTCTGTCAAGGGAAATAAATCTGTGTTTCATAATTTTCCTTCAATTCGCAAAAGGATGAATGTATTTTACAGGAGAACGCATGCGAGCCCTTGACAAAAAAATAATAAAAAAATTGGCAATCAGCGTTGACAGAAAAACTTGAATTGTTGCATCTCGTTGTGTTGTTGTCCTCCGGTGGCTAGCTAGCTAGCTAAAAGTGTCCCTTTCCTAAATTTAACATAGATGGAGATAGGGATTTGAACTTGTTGTTTTACTTAATTCTCAGTACTGGCCAATGATTATAATGGCGATTCTGATCAAACCATTAATTCATACATTGTTGTGCCCCTGGCCTGAGAGGATGTAGAAGGCTAATGTTAACTAGCTAACGTTGCCCATGAATGGAAGTTAGGCTAGCGAGATAACATTTTAGCCAGGTAGCCAAGGACAACAACAAATAAAAGTGTGTACTGTATGACAGAGTGATAGACCGTTTCGTCAACATGAAAGGGAGGAGTATGGCATTGGCGTTTCTCTACAAGTAGGGTGAGTCAACATGTTTTTCTACTTGCACGAACGTGCACGCACACACATGCACACATAAATCAGAACCATGGACAGCCACATCACATTTAGTTTACGTTGATTGGACTAAATAGTTGTGTGTATGTTTTAATTGTCACTGTATTAGACTAAGCAGAAGTGATTTGAGTATTTTGAAGTTGAAATGGTGATGGAATGGTGGAGGAGGCTCCTGTTTTCTTTGCGACTTGCGGTAACTCTCTGTGGTTCTAAAAAGCAATAGTTG
This sequence comes from Salvelinus sp. IW2-2015, assembly GCF_002910315.2. Lineage (NCBI taxonomy): Eukaryota > Metazoa > Chordata > Actinopteri > Salmoniformes > Salmonidae > Salvelinus > Salvelinus sp. IW2-2015. Next base: position 69,047,563 of record NC_036860.1, read on the forward strand.
TTAAGTGGTCCGAAAATCTCGAAAACATGAACTTGGTTGACCATGTTGTAGGTCATGTAACTGTCTGTTACTGTACATGCAATATGCTTTGTGGACTTCACTGGACATTGGTTGCTATCAGGTTTTGCTATTAGTCAGGAAATTCATCCGCATTAAATGGTTGGATGTAAACCTGGTTATAGAGAATGAATTTTACTGAAGTAGTTGAATTAAAATTGGGCAGTGTCACTTACTCGGTTTTACGAGAAGTTATGAAAAACATATTGGTATGTTCGTATTTAGATGCAAAACTTGGTTGCTCTCCAGTCCCTGTCTGTTTCTGCTTATAGGTGCTAGGTCTCCAGTTATTTGAACATTGTAATTTGGCTGTCTGTCTGTTGGCAGCTAAAGCCTGGCTCGTGGGAAATATTCCTGTGTCTGCAGTTCTGAATTACTTATCATCAAATTTATGACCGAGTGTATCCGCTCATCCAACTAACCACTTTTGGAACTGTTGTCAGTATATGAGAATTACTGTACCATGTATTCACGGTTAATATCTGTGGCCCTTGGTGTGGGTGTCGTTCGTCATTTGTGTTGTGTGTGTACTTGTGCGTGTCTTGGTCTGCGCAGAAAACACAATGCAAGAATTTCAGGCATGATGATACGAACTTCCTGTGTTTTCAACCCATCACAAGGTACTACTTCCTGTTTGCAAGGTACAGCATCCTGTCTTCTGGGGTTCAGTTTAGAGACGTTTGTGTATGTGTGTGTGCATGCGTGTCGGTCAAACTGCCCCCAAACGTGCTCATATAGCATATTTATTATTATTATTGAGATAACGGCCTTGACCGTGGCTTGGAGGTAAAGAGGTGATTCATTTTTTCCAAACATTCCAGACTGGTTCAGATGCTGAAACTGCCCCAAAACACTCACATTCCTCCGTCCCACATTCCTCTGTCACCACCACAGTTCTATTGTTCGCAGAGAGAGAGGGGGGTTGATAAAGGGAAATAGACAGAGAGAGAAAGAGAGAGAGAGAGAGAGAGAAGGCGGCTTGGGTTGAGGTAGAGTCGGTGATGTCTGGGGTGGGGGTTTGGGGGCTTTTCTGTGTACAGTCTGTCCCCATCCTTTGTCGTAAATAAGAACAGGAAAATAAAAAGTGAAGAAGGTGTAGGGGGTGCGTGGCGCCACACAGATACTTATGCAAGGGCTTGTTCAAAGTCTTTTGTTCTATTTTCGACAGGAACAATTCGTCTAGGTCACTTTCACCGCTGACAGGCGGGAGCCACCAGGTAGTGCCACAAAGGACACCCCCCACCCCCACGAAGACTTTATACAAATTAAAAAAGGATCACAATTGAGGAGCGTTAGGCTTGAATATTCCAAACAACACTTTCAAGTTCCAAAGCCAACCGAAAACATAAAACGAGAAGAGCCAAGACCGGACATGTTTTCAACACATAATTTACCCACCATGGCAACTACAGGAAAACCCAAGCACAGTATGCTACCTCTGTCTTTAGATCAGTTCTGAAGGGAAGGCCTACACATACCTACACTGCAGTGGCGGTCAGTGCTGTTCAAGATTATGGAGGATGATATATATTTTTTATGCGCGTGACCTCATTTCTATTACAGCATATTGGATGATTGTCATTTATTTTCCATTCACCCAGCTCAATGTAACATCAATAGGTTTAGGCTACTACATGATACTCAAATGTTCCCTATACCCATCATGAGGTTGCTACCACCTAGCCTACGAATGAACATTTACAACATAGGTGCATAGGTCGAGAGAAACATTTGAGTAATCAAGCCAAAATGTTATACCATAACCGCTAACCGCTAGACAAAGCAGGACACCTGCTCATCGAGAATCTCATTCCAAAACCATCGGCATTAATATGGAGTTGGTCCCCCTTTTGCTGTTATAACAGCCTCCACTCTTTTGGGAAGGCTTTCCACTAGATGTTGGAACATTGAGACTTGCTTCCATTCAGCCACAAGAGCATTAGTCGGGCACTGATGTTGGGCGATTAGGCCTGGCTCGCAGTTGGCATTCCAATTCATCGCAAAGGTGTTCGATGGGGTTGAGGTCAGGGTTCTGTGCAGGCCAGCCAAGTTCTTCCACACCGATCTCGACAAACCATTTCTGTATGGACCTCGCTTTGTGCACGGGGGCATTGTCATGCTGAAACAGGTAAAGGCCTTCCCCAAACTGTTGCCACAAAGTTGAAGGCACAGAATCATCTAGAATGTAATTGTATGCTGTAGCGTGAAGATTTCCCTTCAATGGAAGTAAGGGGCCTAGCCCGAACCATGAAAAACAACCCGGACCTTTATTCCTCATCCACCAAACTTTACAGTTGGCACTAAGTATTCGGGCATGTAATGTTCTCCTGGCATCTGTCAAACCAGATTCGTCCTTCGGACTGCCAGATGTTGAAGCGTGATTCATCCCTCCAGAGAATGCTTTTCCTCTGCTCCATAGTCCAATGGCGCTGAGCTTTACACCACTCCAGCTAACGCTTGGCATTGCGCATTGTGATCTTAGGCTTGTGTGCCGCTGCTCTGCCATGGAAACCCATTTTATGAAGTTCCAAATGAACAGTTCTTGTGCTGACGTTGCTTCCAGAGGGAGTTTGGTATTCGGTAGTGAGTGTTGCAACCGAGACCAGACGATTTTTACTCGCTACGCGCTTCAGCCCTCGGCAGTCCTGTTCTGTAAGTTTCTGTAACCTAGCAATTCGCGGCTGATCCGTTGTTCCTCATAGATGTTTCCACTTCACAATAACAGCAGTTACAATTGACCGGGGCAGCTCTAGCAGGGCAGACATTTGACATCCTACTGTGCCACGTTGAAAGTCACTGAGCTCTTCAGTAAGGCCATTCTACTGCCAATGTTTGTCTATGGAGATTGCATGGCTGTTTGCTCGATTTTATACTCCTGTTACCTGTAATAGCCGAATCCACTAATTTGAACACATACTTTTGTATATATATTGTAGCTACTAGAACTAATGTGTGTACAGCAAGCAGCAAACAGTGTACAGCAAGCAGTTTAGCAGTTACATTGGCGGGCCCCGGTGGCAATAAACTAATAAAACCTTACCTTGACTTGGAAGAGCTATATCTAGCTAGCTATCGTCGCATCCCTCTCTGTTTGAGCTGGGTGTTTGAGTAGGCTAAACTAGCTAGCTGCAATCGCTATCTCACTGCAATATGTAACTTTCACATAGAAATGCATGTTATAGATCTGTCATTATCATTAAAAACAAGTCTATGAAGTGGTAGATCTGTTCTATGTGCGCTATTTCTATGCTTCCCGTTCTTATGTTTCGTTTTTGTGTCTTTTACTTTTGATTTGTACACCAGCTTCAAACAGTTGAAAATACAATATTTTGGGTTATGGAAAAAAATCACAGCGGTTTAGAAGGTACAATGATTCTCTTCACTATACTTGCTTGTTTTGTCACATAAACTGAAATTAAGCAAACTATTAGAATTTTAGCAACCAGGAAATGGCGGAGCGATTTCTGCATAGTGTATTTTTAAGTGAAAGTGTTAAAATATGTCTCTAGCTGCAGGCCAAACACGTTATTTTCCCCCCTCAGCCCTCGCGCTAGACACTTTCCCGAAACCGGATGTAGTTTAATTGTCATCTTAATCGGAGGTCCAATTTACTAACGTTGCCCCCTCGGCCCTCAATTTAGTCTAAGGGAGCGAGTTAAGAAATTTGATCACTTGTGGGGTTGATATGACCCACAATTCAATGCAAACTGTAGTCACGTGTCATACTCCAGTGGCTGCGAAGTGTCAAATTTAAAGCTAGCTTATTATTATGAAGCTAGCTTGCAAAAAAATAGATAGAAAACACTCTAAAACTGTTTGAATGATGTCTGTGAGTATAACAGAACTCATATGGCAGGCAAAAACCTGAGAAAAAATCCAAACAGGAAGTGGGAAATCTGAGGTTGGTCGATTTTCAACTCAGCCCCTATTGAAGATACAGTGGGATATTGGTCATGTTGCACTTCCTAAGGCTTCCACTAGATGTCAACAGTCTTTATAGCCTTGTCTGATGCTTCTACTGTGAAGTGGGTCCGAATGAGAGGGGATTGAATAAGGTCTACCATGAGCTGAACATGCGCTGACCATGCGCGTTCATGTGAGAGTGAGCTCTGTTCCATCGCACTTCTGAAGACAAAGGAATTCTCCGGTTGGAACATTATTGAAGAATTATGTTAAAAACATCCTAAAGATTGATTCAATACCTCGTTTGTCATGTTTTTACGGACTGTAATATAACTTTTTTAAACTTTTCGTCCGTACTTTCCGCTGGACTTTGGAAAGTTTGGAAAGTGTACTGAACGCTAGAGGAATTTGGACATAAATGATGGACATTATCGAACAAAACAAACATTTATTGTGGAACTGGGATTCCTGGGAGTGCATTCTGATGAAGATCATCAAAGGTAAGTGAATGTTTATAATGTTATTTCTGACTTCTGTTGACTGCACAATATGGTGGATATATTTTTGTCTTGATTGGGCTCTGAGCGCCGACCTCAGATTATTGCATGGTTTGCTTTTTCCGTAAAGCTTTTTTGAAATCTGACGCAGCGGTTGCATTAAGGAGAAGTGCATCTAAAGTTCCATGCATAACACTTGTATTTCTGTAAATTGATGTGGCTCTCTGCAAAATCACCGGATGTTTTGGAACTACTGAACGTAACGCGCCAATGTAAACTCCGATTTTTGGGATATAAATATGAACTTTTACGAACAAAACATACATGTATTGTGTCATCTGATGAAGATCATCAAAGGTTAGTGATTCATTTTATCTATATTTCTGCTTTTTGTGAATCCTCTCTTTGGCTGGAAAAATAGCTGTGTTATTCTGTGAATAGGCACTCACCTAACATAATCTTTTGGTTTGCTTTCGTCGTAAAGCCTTTTTGAAATCGGACACTGGCTGGATTTACAACAAGTATATCTTTAAAATGGTGTAAAATACATGTATGTTTGAGGAATTTTAATTATGGAATTTCTGTTGTTTTGAATTTGGCACCCTGCAGTTTCACTGGCTGTTGACGAGGTGGGACGCTACCGTCCCACGTACCCTAGAGAGGTTAAATAATAAATAAATAAAAACATATATTGGGGAATTCTGAAACATATTGGAAAAAATGACCAAACTATTAAACTATCTAGCCAGCTAAAGCTCAATTTCAAGATTTCCACCAAGGATGTTACGCCTCTGATCATCACGCTCCCTCGCTTGGGCAAGGGCCATTTAAGGTACACTCGGATGTGACGATGTAAAATGTAATTCAAGGGCTGAGGGTTTAGGCCCGAGGGCTGTCTACTTTGAATTGGGACTGCAGCCTCTCTCACTCTTGCTTCTCCTTCATTTTTTAAGAAATGTATTTGTTCAAACTGTCTAACTATTGTCTCTCTCTACTCACCGCATTTTATGCAGTGCAGTGCTAGCTAGCTGTAGCTTATGCTTTCAGTATGAGATTCATTCTCTGATCCTTTGATTGGATGTACAACATGTCAGTTCATGCTGCAAGAGCTCTGATAGGTTGGAGGGCGTCCTTCAGAAGTTGTCATAATTACTGTGTAAGTCTATGGTAAGGTGGTGAGAACCATGAGCCTCCTAGGTTTTGACATAAGCTTTGTGAATGAGACATTGGGGACTCTCCCAATTAAGTAAGCAACAGTAGGCTACAGGTCATCGGTAGTCTTCATTTAGTACTGGGACACACGACTCACACAGTCGCACAGGGGCACACACACCCACACAATGGATATGATCTTTATCTTTCCCTGCAGCACAAGGGCTCTTCCTGTTATCTTATTCAGGCATGATTTCTTCCTCCATGTGTGTGTGTGTGTGTGTGTGTGCGTGTGCGTGTGTGTGTGTGTGCAGGGACACAACTTCCAATGGGGATGGGGGAAACATGACCCCCCCCCCCACACACACATTCTGAAATTGCATTCTTGTCCCCCCCCCAGTTTTATAATTGCACTGTGATACAAAAAGAGGTATCAGTGTGCTTTAGGACATGCGGACGCCTCAGAGCGGTCGGGTGGGCTGTTTGGCGGTATCAGCCGGCTGGATTTAGGACCGTGCAGACACCACAGAGCGTGTGAACAGAGGAGGCTGTTTGTGTGTGCTTTTTCTCTGAGTTGTAAAAACAAGCAGAGCAGAAACTGGCTACTCTTTATTTGATTGCTGTAGCTGGCAAGGTAACTGCTACTTGACTTAACAGAATATATATATATATATATATATATATATATATATATATATATATATATATATATATATATTCACAGTGCTGAGTTTGTAGTGTGACTGACATGAAACGTTAACTAATGCATTAGCTACATGTTTCATCCCCTCTCGACTGAAGTTCTCTCTGAACTGAATGAACTAGCTAGCTAGCTAGTACTGTAGCTACCACAGCCAGTTCAGCTCTAGCCTCTAGCTATCTGTCAGGAAGCAGTATCTAACAGCTGTTGTGGGTATGGAAATGTTTTGTAGCCCTTGTTTTGTCCTGTTTCAACAGAAGTACATTTTTGCCAGTTGATATACCATTAGAGCTAGCAAAAAGTTGGCTAATGTTCGCTAGGTAGCTAGCTCACTAACTGTAGTTATTATTTTTTGCCTCAATCACACTAGTCTAGACCTGAATCAAATGATGAAACCAGCTGCCAAATGATTGAAGACTGATATTCTGATGATTTTTTGACAGAGCAATGTGATTTTTGTTGTTGTTGTCAGCATAGCAATGTAATGTTATTGATATGTCTGTTCCCCTAGCTAATTCCCTACTTTTCATAGTAACATGGTATAAACAGCTCTACAGGCTTCATTGTCATGGTGTACAGTCGGTACACAACACTAATGCTCATCATTTCTTAGCAGGATCAGATGATGATAGGTGTCCCAGCAGGGTCGGGCAGCCAGGGAAGACTAGTCTTCGAAGCTCAGGTGAATTTTGCAGTATATTATAACAACCATTGAATGGGATACAAAGCTTGATCTTGAGTTGATGGGTGGGCTACTGTCTTGGATCTGGGAATAATGGTCATTTCAATGATTGAACCATTGATTCTATTCTTGGATAATATAATGTATAAAAGTACACCAAGGTAAGAGAAGGATCAGATGGTGACTGGGGTCTCAGCAGGGTCAGGCAACCAGGGAAGTCCAGTCTGTGACGGAGCTGAGATGAACTTTTGCAGATGCAACACTTTATTCTCTTTGTGCAGCAAACACTGGACAAGCCAGACGCTTCAAAGATTGAAACTATATTAAGGCAGTCTGACAAACCTCTAAAGTTGATTTCCAAACTGTATGAAGGGTTGATAGAGGCTTTTCCCGATGACACAAAACATGTCAAACAAAAATGTGAGGAAGACCTGGGAGACACTATTGATGAAGATAAATGGATACACATATGTTTGAATGCCCAGTCCTGTTCATATAATCTCAGTCATAAATTACTGCAGTTTAAGACCATCCATAGAACGTATTAGATGCCAGTGAAATGGAATATCATGCACTCTGAAATGTATTTCCTCTGCTGGAGGTGTAAAACACAAAAGAGGACATATTTGCATATATAATGCTCTTGTGAAGGTTGGCTGAATTCTGGCAAAGAGTATGTTCTTTTATCTCAGCATTTTTACAGATTCTTCCTTCTGACTGTTTTTGTTTGCTTGGAAATGTTGATATACCAGAGACTTATCTGAAGAAACTGTGTAACCAAGCATTTATAGCGGCTAAGAAATGCATTGCCATTCATTGTAATGTTGTTTACTAGATTTGATTGAATTACAATATTAAAGGTATACAGTGTAACTTTCATAAGGTCTGGGTGCCTTATATGGGATACTGTACGACAAAAGGATTCTGTGTTGCAAACATGCCCACGTCAGGGGAGATACCTATTTAGGCAATCCCTAGCTGCTGGGCTGCTCAGTCCCGGCCCTGGGGTTCTGCCATACTAGTTGTCACTCTGGCCTTGGCCTAACACACCTGAAACCAATAATGAATGTTTCACTAAGATCCTAAAGCTGAGTGGGTGTGTTGGGGGGCTGCAGGGTGGTGGACCCCTAGGGGCAGGACGGAAAAAAGAGCTCTACAGTACTATTAGGCCTATGATATGAATTACAGTGCCCTCCGTAGTTATTGGGACAGTGATTTTTTTTTCTTCTTGTTTTGGCTCTATGCGCCAAAAGTGTGGATTTAAAACCAAACAATGACTGTGAAGTTAAAGTGCAGACTGTCAGCTTTAATTTGCGCGTATTTTCATCCATATCGGGTGGACCATTTAGAAATTAGACCACTTTTTGTACATTGACCCCCCATTTTAGGGGAGCAGAAGTATTTGGACAAATTCACTTGTATGTGTATTAAAGTAGTAACAAGTATTTGGTCCCACATTCATAGCACACAATGACTACATCAAGGTTGTGACTCTACAAATTTGTTGGATGCGTTTTAGATTGTGTTTTAGATTATTTTGTGCCAAATAGAAATGAATGGTAAATAACGTATTGTCATTTTGGAGTCACTTTTATTGTAAATAAGAATAGAATGTTTCCAAACACTTCTACATTCATGTAGATGCTACCATGATTACGGATAATCCTGAATGAATCGTGAATAATGATTATTGAGAAAGTTACAGACGCACAAATACCATACCCCCAAGACATGCTAACCTCTCACCATTACAATAACAGGGGAAGCTAGCATTTTTTGGGGGGGGGGTATGATATTCGTGCGTCTAACTTTCTCACTCATCATTATTCACGATTCATTCAGGATTATCCAGAATCATGGAAGCATCCACATTCACTTAGAAGTGTTTAGAAACATATGCTATTCTTATTTACAATAAAAGTGACCCCAAAATGGTTTAGCTTTAGGGAGGACCCCCAGATCGCAAGGTTATGTCCCTCACACTTCTAAAACCAATGTTGCGCCCCTGTGTGCGTGTGTGTTTGCTTGCAGAGTACTGTATATATAATGCCCAAACATAGAAAAAAAGAGACCTGTGAAGACACCAGGAGTGCCATCCCCAGCAGAACCATGGGATCTATCACCTATCCTGTCTATGCCACGACCACCTGCTCCACTCAAGTCACCATTGAATAGCAATTGAGAAAGGGCAAAAGAGAAACAGAGTTAGAAGGTTGAACAGTCCCCACAAACCGATAAAGAGGATGAGATATCTCACATGGCACAGGAAGTGAATGTTCAGAGTTGGGGATGGTGTTGTTCTGATCCGATGACCCAGATCAGTGTAGTCATCTGCGAACCATGTCTCCTTAGTCATGGTCCCTGGTCCCACACAGACACCCATTGCCATGGTGAATGAACCCAATCTAATGGGGGGACTATGGGGGCAGTCAACAGGCCCACCTCTGTGCTATCCCCATTGTTGTTTGTGGGGGTTGGACAACTTCACCATCCCTTCCTTGAATATATCCTCCCACCTCTGTGCTGAATGTTGAGATGGTGTGCTGTTTAAAAGTAGTATGGGGATGTGAGGTTGACGGTAGCACCATGGGCCTTGTGCATAGGATTCTGGGACCTGCTGTATGATGTCTTGAAAAAAAGCTATGTTGTGTGTGCCCAAGCCCAATATACAAGAGAGGGAGAGCTGTTGTGTTCAAAGGCCATAATCAGTCACAATGAAGTGGAAAATATTGAGATAATATGAAAAATGAGTTTTCTATTATCATGGGGACCATTCTCTAATTGAATTGATAGCTTAGACTACTTGACAGCTATGGAATTGTTATCCACATTCATGTGTTTGCAGGGGTAGCAATAGTTTATGTGCTGTGTGCCAATGCAGGCCTGCACTGCTGCATGTAGCAGAGGCTGAGATGCAGTTTTACAGCTGAGTTTGTGAGTTCCAGAAGTCGAGTGTAGGGTAAGTGTGCAAAGTAAACCACAGACTGAAGAGGTGTACCAGAGTTCATGTGTGTCCCCACCGCAGTTGCTTAGAATGAGCACCTGCTGCGTTTTCGCCTCAGCACTGCATCAGCGAGAGACTCCCGCGCCAAAACACTGTCAGAGAATCAAATTGCAGTTTACATAGCGTACTGCTCGTCGTGTGTAAATCCATGTAGCAGTTTTTCCCCAGCTGGTTCATACTCACCTGTTGTTGATGCCTCGCTGTGAAAAAAAACACCATTTCCTTTTTGAATCCGTAAGTCTGTTTTTCTCTCACTTCTCTGGAAGAGATTCTGATCGCTCTGCCTCACCTTGTTCGCCCTATTGTTGGCTCAAAAATGTCTTGTTTCGTTTAAGGGAACTCTCGTCAACTCTCAAAAACGGAAGTAAAAAAAAAATGTATGGAACTGATAGGTTTAGAATGTGACAGTGGAAAATCGGAGTGACTTTCACTGGTTCTGGCCTATAGGCTTGTTCTATTCTATTTTGGAAACAGATAGATATGACTTCACAAAATTATTTAAAGTATCCTACTGGACAAAAACTGGTTAAATCAATTTTGTTTCCACGTCATTTCAACCCAAAAGATCTCTGTGATGACATTGAATCAACATGGAAAACGAAAAAAATCATCAAACAAAGAGACAATCGTGGACTACAGGAAATGGGGGGGGGGGGGCGAGGGGGCCCCCCATCCACATCAACAGGGCTGCAGTGGAACGGGTCGAGAGCTTCAAGTTCCTACGTGTCCAAATCACTAAGGACTTAAAATGGTCCATGCGCACAGTCGTGAAGAAGGCGCAACAGCGCCTCTTCCCCCTCAGGAAGTTGAAAAGGTTTTTTCATTGGCCCTCAAATCCTCAAAAGGTTATACAGCTGCACCATTGAAAGCATCTTGACTGGATGCATCACTGCTTGGTATGACAACAGCACCACTCTTGATTGCATGGCACTACATAGGGTGATGCAGATAGCCCAGCACATCACTGGGGCTGAGGTCCCTGCCATCCAGGACATCTATATCAGGCAGTGTGAAAGGGAGACCCAGAAGGCCACCCAAGCCACAGACTATTGTCTTTGCTTCTGCACGGCAAGCGGTACCGGGACATCAAGTCTGACACCGACAGGCTTCTGAACAGCTTCTATCCCCAACATTAGCGGTGCGTGGGTAAAATCACTGGGAAGCCAAGCCAGAAAGAAAAGCCATATTACATATGTTGTAATATGGTAACTTGCCTAAATGACTACTGACCCGTAGCACTCATGTCTGTAGCCATGAAATGCTTTGAAAGGCTGGTCATGGCTCAAATCAACACCAGTATCCCAGAAACCCTAGACCCACTCCAATTTGCATACCAACCCAACAGATCCACAGATGATGCAATCTCTATTGCACTCCACACTGCCCTTTCACACCTGGGAACACCTATGTGAACACCCATTCACACATAGGAACACCTATGTGAGAATGCAATTCATTGACTACAGCTCAGCTTTCAACACCATAGTGCCCACAAAGCTCATCACTAAGCTAAGGACCCTGGGACTAAACACCTCCCTCTGCAACTGGATCCTGGACTTTCTGACGGGCCGCCCTCAGGTGGTAAGGGTAGGTAACAACACATCTGCCACGCTGATCCTCAACACAGTGGACCCTCAGGGGTGCGTGCTCAGTCCTCTCCTGTACTCCCTGTTCACTCATGACTGCACGGCCAGGCACGACTCCAACCCCATCATTAAGTTGGCCTGATCCCCGACAACGATGAGACAGCCTATAGGGAGGAGGTCAGAGACATGACCGTGTGGTGCAAGGACAACAACCTCTCCCTCAACGTGATCAAGACAAAGGAGATGATTGTGGACTACAGGAAAAGGAGGACCGAGCACGCCCTCAATCTCATCGACGGGGCTGTAGTGGAGCAGGTTGAGAGCTTCAAGTTCCTTGGTGTCCATATCATCAACAAACTAACATGGTCCAAGCACACCAAGACAATCGTGAAGGGGGCACGACAAAACCTATTCCCCCTCAGGAGACTGAAAAGATTTGTCATGAATCATCAGATCCTCAAAAGGTTCCACAGCTGCACCGTTGAGAGCATCCTGACGGATTGCATCACTGCCTGGTATGGTAACTGCTCGGTTTCCGACTGCAAGGCACTACAGAGGGTTGTGCATACGGCCAAGTACATCACCGGGACAAGCTTCCTGCCATCCAGGACCTCTATACCAGGCGGTGTCAGAGGAAGGCCCTAATTGTCAGACTCCAGACACTCTAGTCATAGACTGTTCTCTTTGCTACCGCACGGCAAGTGGTACCGGAGCGCCAAGTCTAGGTCCAAGAGGCTTCTAAACAGCTTCTACCCTCAAGCCATAAGACTCCTGAACATCTAATCAAATGGCTATCCAGCTTATTTTCTGTGCCCCCCCCCCCCCCCGCATTTATGCTGCTGCTACTCTCTGTTAATATCTATGCATAGTCACTTTAATAACTCTACCTACATGTACATAATACCTGTCTCTTATACACATCTAGATGTGTATAAGAGACAGGCTCATTGTAATGTCTGGAATTGAATATGGTTTCTATATTTGTTCCTTATTTCAACTTTAATTAACTAGGCAAGTCAGTTAAGAACTTATATGTTTGATGTGTTTGATATGCCTTCCATTTATTCCATTCCAGCCACACAATGAGCCCATCCTCCTATAGCTCTTCCCACCAGCCTCCCCTGGAGTAAAGTCATACCGTATAAAAAAAATAATCATGACAGCTGTGATGGAAACAGGTCGTATTGGTACAATTTTATAAATGCCGACATATCATTTGTCCGTTCGACATGGTGGGATATTTTTGTGTCGGTAAAATTAATTATTTGAGAAATGGTGGTGGAAACGCCTTTATACACTAATATTGATCAAATAACCATCATATCGAAGTGAACTTGGAGTCACGCGATGATATGGTGCGTGGTCCTCCCACTATGACTTGGGAAACCATGCAGTTTATTAGGCTACAGATGAAATAAGTTATGATGAACTTTACAGGGTGGTGAAAGTGCACAGTGATTTTGATGCTCCTTTCCAATAAATATCGAAGGTCTTATTCTGGTGACATGAGGATTGATGCTTGACTGCCGTTTAAAAGTGTTTAAAAAGTTCGCTCTTATCCATAATAATCTCATCATTGTATCTGCAAGCTGTTGCCTAGAGCGCACGTGCCAAGACCCGAGTAGGCACATTTGCTATTTAACGCAACAGTTTTTGTGACAAAACTATCGGGAGTGTTTAAATGTGATGGAAACACATTGAACTTTATATTTCTATTCAGTACATGAAAATCTGTCACCAATTGGATGGAAACCTAGCTATTGTAACGATGTACGCTGAGAGTCGGGAAGCAAGTTCAGGGAGTGAATCAATTGAATTAATAAATGAACAAAACAAGAAACATGAACAGCGCACCGACATGAAACAGGAACATTGACTACTGGGAAGCTGTACTCCAAAGGGAGTGACATACAGTTGAAGTCGAAAGTTTACATACACTTATGTTGGAGTCATTAAAACTCGTTATTCAACCACTCCACAAATTTCTTGTTAACAAACTATAGTTTTGGCAAGTCGGTTAGGACAGCTACTTTGTGCATGACACAAGTCATTTTTCCAACAACTGTTTACAGACAGATTATTTCACTTCTAATTCATTGTATCACAATTCCAGTGGGTCAGAAGTTTATATACAATTAGTTGACTGTGCCTTTAAACAGCTTGGAAAATTCCAGAAAATTATGTCATGGCTTTAGAATCTCCCGATAGGCTAATTGACATCATTTGAGTCAATTGGAGGTGTACCTGTGGATGTATTTCAAGGCCTACCTTCAAACTCAGTGCCTCTTTGCTTGACATCATGAGAAAATCAAAAGAAATCAGCCAAGACCTCAGAATTTTCTTTTAGAACTCCACAAGTCTGGTTCATCCTCGGGAGCAATTTCCAAACGCCTGAAGGTACCACGTTCATCTGTACAAACAATAGTACGCAAGTATAAACACCATGGGACCAGGCAGCCGTCATACTGCTCAGGAAGGAGACGCATTCTGTCTCCTAGAGATGAACGTACTTTGGTGCGAAAAGTGCAAATCAATCCCAGAACAACAGCAAAGGACCTTGTGAAGATGCTGGAGGAAACAGGTACAAAAAAAAATGTCCTCTGGTCTGACGAAACAAAAATAGAACTGTTTGGCCATAATGACCGTTGTTATGTTTGGAGGAAAAAGGGGGAGGCTTGCAAGCCGAAGAACACCATCCCAACCGTGAAGCACGGGGGTGGCAGCATCATGTTGTGGGGGTGCTTTGCTGCAGGAGGGACTGGTGCACTTCACAAAATAGATGGCATCATGAGGCAGGAAAATTATGTGGATATATTGAAGCAACATCTCAAGACATCAGTCAGGAAGTTAAAGCTTGGTCGCAAATGGGTCTTCCAATGGACAATGACCCCAAGCATACTTCCAAAGTTGTTGCAAAATGGCTTAAGGACAACAAAGTCAAGGTATTGGAGTGGCCATCACAAAGCCCTGACCTTAATCCCATAGAACATTTGTGGGCAGAACTGAAAAAGCGTGTGCGAGCAAGGAGGCATACCAACCTGTCAGGAGGAATGGGCCAAAATTCACCCAACTTATTGTGGGAAGCTTGTGGAATGCTACCCAAAGAATTTGACCCAAGTTAAACAATTTAAAGGCAATGCTACCAAATACTAATTGAGTGTATGTAAACTTCTGACCCACTGGGAATGTGTTCAAAGAAATAAAAGCTGAAATAAATCATTCTCTCTACTATTATTCTGACATTTCACATTCTTAAAATAAAGTGGTGACCTTTAACAGGGAATATTTACTAGGATTAAATGTCAGGAATTTTGAAACTGAGTTTAAATGTATTTGGCTAAGGTGTATGTAAACRTCCGACTTAAACTGTATATAGAGCAGGTTATCAAGGACGTGATGGAGTCCAGYTGAGTGTCATAATGCACTTAACGATGATGACAGGTGTGCGCCATACRGWGCAGCCTGGTGACCTAGAGGCCGGAGAGGTAGCACACGTGACAGCTATGGATATTGATTACTGCATTGTTGGGTTTGGAGCTTGCAAGAGATGCATTTCACTGTACTTGTGCACGTGACATTAAACATTTTAACTTGAATTCACCTTAGTGGACAACTCAACCAAAATGTAAGTCAAAACTAGACGTTGAACTGACGTCTGTGCCCAGTGGGTAGCTTRTCTTACTTCACGACACAAAAAGCAGGATATAAGCTCACAGCCAAGTAAACTTTCTCACATATGTTTTTTATAATCATATCAAAATAGATTTAAGTGGCAATTATCACAACATTCATTTTTTCATAACTCAAAACAAAACAGACAATAACTAATTACAGTTGAAAGAAGGCATTATGAACTATGCCACATTTTAAATATTTAAAATACGTTTGGCTGGTAGTTAGGTTATTTGAAGTGAGCAAAATATACCAGAAAGGTGACCTGCAGTGGCCCACACAGAAGCACTGAGCTTCTTTGCTTGACACATCTAACTCATGCTGATTTTAATATCGGACACTTTTATCAGGGCACTTCTTCTCTTCAAATTGTAGTGTTAGATTTTTCACCAAATAGTTTTACTAAACGGCRTTGTAAAATCCATAGGARACTYATAAACGAAGCTTGAACCCCATTTTTTTAGGACAACTTACTGTAAATCAATATTAAATGTCAACATTTTGTAGCAAAGGGGTGTTAAAACTAGGATTATTGTCCTACTGTATGATTTTTCCACAATCCCTGCTTTAGCTGGGTCACAATACTGCAGTCTCAGTCTGGGGCGTGTTTGTGTGTGCTGRCACAAATTGACAGAGGYAGAGAGATAGAGAGAAGCCCCAATTTCTGTATTCGGTWGTGCATAATTCTCTGTGTTAAAAATMACAATGGCGCCTATTCCAGTACCCTTGCTGTGTCTGTCTGCCTTTATTAAWTAAAGCAACACACAGCCTCAGGATACACAAGGTCTGATTCTCTACTGTTTCCTATGCAYACAAGGACTGGTTAGCAATGAGCATTGTGAATAAGGGACTATCTGACTTATGGATTCATGAGTGTTAGTGATCAAACGCATAAATATGATTCTGTTCACATACTTACATATACTCTAACACTCAAACGGGCACACGCGCGCAAATTGTACACACGCGTGAGCACAGACACGCACATGCACACCCACACTGACACACAAAGTTATACAACGACACAAAGTCATTACCATAACTTGTCTATCATACAGACAGTGAATAACAGACAACACCTTTTCCCTTTTCAAAGCTTTTCATTGTAGTTACATTGGGCTCAATTCGATCAGATCCGCGTTCGCTTTAGCCAACATCCGTAGCGTTGTTTTGGCGATTTAGGGCTGTCAAATCCGTAAGTGGCTCCCGGCATTATACCTAAAGCGGACATTGCCATTGGCTGAGTCTCATTAACAGAAATGCTTTMCAGCCTTGTTTACAAGTTSGAACACTGGAATGTGAGTTGTCAATCTACACCTTGATTAGGATGAWAGAAATCCTAATGTTTAATGAGTTTTTAATTTGAGCGTAATTKTTTCTATATGGACTACACTTTATTTTCTGACTTTGAGCCAATTTGACGGCTCCAATCCTCCTCTAAAACCGCCAAAACATCCGCTATGCGGCTGTCTGCTATCGTCGGATAACGCGTGATCTGATTGAATCTAGACCACGGTCTGTGTGCACAAAGGCTGACGGCTCAAATCCTATTGAGACCGGAAGAGGGATCGATATTCAACCCCCCAAAATGCTTCATATGCAGTGATCCTATTGATAATGAACACAGGAGACCTATGTGATATAAGGAATCAATCGTGTTAAAGACAGACATYAAGGTGTAATGCAACCCCTGTATAGCACCTTGCATCTTTAATCACACTCTCCGAAAGAAGTGCGGAAGCCTCAGTTGAACATGAGAAGGKAAACCTGTGCATTGTTGTTGATGGAATTCCAGTGTTTCAGATCAAATTTAAATACAATTAAATATCTTTATAGAAAACGAGATTCTACATTGTGTAACTATTGAGACACGTAATATCTTTGCTGTGTAGTTCTATTGCCCTCCCTTAGTGTGGGAATAGTACATATAGAGCAGCTTAAGTACAATGTAGGGATACTGCTCGCATCAGTCAAGACTACCATTCCAACAGACCATTCCAACAGACTGTCATTTAAGACTGTCATTCCAACAGTCCTAGCTCATATAAATGTCATCATTTCTTTCCCATTGTCCCTGTAATATCTGCTCGCCATGGTATTTTCCKGGTCCTCTACCAATGTATCTTTCTAGTCGGAAAAAGAAAATGTCTTCTCCCATGTCAGAACCCAGTGAGCAACATTTTTGAAATATGTATTTTTGAAATATATTTTCAACCAAAAACACGTATTTTCAGCGTCTTGTGCTCATAGGGAAATGGGAGATTTGGACTGACATAAAAATGCTCTCTCTCCTTGGTCTTCTTGACAAGCGTGATCAGTCCACTTCGTGGGAGTTGTAATGAACCATGCCTCGGATGAGCATGCAAAGAGTTTTTAACCGACTTGATCTCTACTGACTGGAGTGGTTTACTACGCTGTTGAAAAGTCATGAGGGAGGTCCAATAGCACTGTCCAGCAACAGTCCAACATCCTTGTGAACGTTCCAACGTTCTTCGAGTGTTCCAATGATATCTCCCAAAGTCCTAATGTTGTTTGAATGTTCTGTTCCAACGTTCCAATGTTCTTGATCCGACTGGGGGAACATCTTGTTGTTAATAGGAGATAAGCTTTTGATGGATCAGAGATATGTTGATGGGTCACCTCAACCTTGTATGTATTTACATCCCGTTCTTCTTGTCCCATATTTCTTTCCATCCAAGGGTTGTTTTGGGTTCACCAGACAATCATTAGTACTATTAGGGAATACCTCACGGTCACAGGATGYGCAGGTTACTGACACATGAATATTAACTCATAAGAAAATAATTAACTGCTCGCTGTCGCCATTGGATTGTCCAGAACAAAGACCGAGAGCATCACTCCCTGGATGAGAAGGAGAAACAGATTTWAAAAAATTAAAAATGGTTACATTCTAGACCAGGCTCGTAATTTTTGTATATGAATATACACTTTTCTTTGGAAAGTATCTTAAAGGCTTAGGAAAGTATTTGAAAACTGTTTGTAAATACTTTCCCCAAAAAAGTATTTTAAAGTGTTGGTATTTGAAAGTACTTGGAAAGTATTTGAATGGGTTTGGAAGTATTTATGTTAGAACGGATAGAAACTCTCTTACCTGCAGAGAGATTGTAAGTTCTACATTAGCATTGCTCTCATTGCAGCCTTGCTGATGCGCTTGCGGTTGTTCTTCCTCATTCTCTTCCTAGGTGGGCCGGGCCGAGCAGGTGGCCGGGGACCAGCCAGGTCTGAGGGCGCTCGCGTCGAAGTGGGCGACACTGCGTCTGGGAGAACAGGAATACAGTTTGGAATACAATTTAAACTGAGAAACATAAGTCCAAAACACATAGACACACAGACACGCACCACACACACTTGCTAGCTCACACTGTTCTCTGTCTACCTGTTCTTTGTGTGGTGGTTTGAGTTTGATGATGTTTATGATTAGGCKGAGGGTACTTCTGCTCCTCTTCTTCTTGCTGTTGTTTCTGTTGCTCCCGTCTCAGGTGCTCCTTCTCATCGTCCAGCCTCCTGTGGAGTAACAACAGCTCCTTCCTCTCCTCCTCCAGCTTCTCCTGTTCCAGTTGGAGCGCGTGCTGGAGCCTCCTCTCGGAATCAGGGGTCTCATTGTCTTTACGTCTTTGATCGGCTTCCTCAAGGGGAGGGAATCTGCTCTCGGGCCTCTGATTGGTTTCCTCCGTAGGATGGAATCGCTGTTCCGTTCTTTGATTGGCTCCCTCTCTGCCTTTGGTTTCCTCTGAGGAGGAGTTGGTCCCATGTCGCTGTTGCTTTGATGTGTTGGTGCGTAGCGAGGGACTCTGTGTTTGTGTGGGTTGTCTCTGTTGTGTTTGTGTTGGTTGTCTCTGTGTCGCCTGGTCTCCCTCCTCACCGAGACTCAGACTTCCCTGCTGCCTATCTCCCCTACTGACATTACCCTCAGTAATGTTAACTAGTGTGTCCCCTCGTGTCTCGACCCCGTCTCTCTTCTCGTGATCAAGTTGTGCCATGTCGATGTCCATTGCGGTTGTAGTGCCGTTGACACTACTACTGTCTCTCCCCTCCTCCATGTCATCGTGATGTCGACGTTCGGTCCACTCCTTAGCTCCCAGCTGGCTGGTAGCGTTAAGTACCCACTGAGGATCCATCTTGTCATGGTCCAGCCCATATCCCCCTTTCCCCTCCCCTGCGTCTGTGGAGGTGTCCTTGGGGTTCCAGTGCTGGTCCAGCAGGTCTTCCAGCTGGATCCTCTGGTTGTGCTTCAGTTCATCTCTGCGGTGCAGCTCCTCCTTGGATCTGGCCTTGGCTGGATGCCCCTCTCCTTTGTTGTCTTTCTGCTGTCTGCGGGGCGTGGACTTCTTCTTGGGGACGGCCGGGGGGCGAGGGGCGGGCTGGCAGCGACACTCCACGTGGTCGTGGACCGAGACGACTGCCTTGGAGTAGTTGGGCCGCTTCTCCACGTACTGGATCTTCATCACCTAGTGAGGAGGAGGTGGAGGAGATTAGAATTCAAAATGACTAGCCCTTTATTTGACCAGGTAGGCCTAGGTTAGCTGTGAACATTCTCTACAGAAGCAACCTGGGCAAGAGTTTCAGGGAAGAGGACAGGGGTTGAGATGGGGGTGGTGTATATGTACCTGTAGGTGCCTGGTGTGCGTCAGCACGGGGACACACTGCAGCGTCTTGGTGTTGCAGCAGCCGGAGCATCGCTGTACCTCTACACAGGGAGGCCACAACATGAAGTTGGCGTTGCTGCGGTCCAACATGGCACGGGTCACCTCCATCACCTCTGTCCTCACCTTACATAGTGCCTGCTGAGCCGGCTGGGCGTCTGAGGCAACAAAGACAGACAGACAAACAGACCATTTAAAACGTAATAACTTACAGGTTTCATAAGATGGGACAGTGTACATGAATCAACATATCAGACACATCATTGTAAATGTGCTGGAGTTAGCCTCAGGCTTAATGTTAAACGCATACCCTCTACACTGCTCAGTGCCTACAAAACAGCCAMCACATAGGCCTCACAATGTAGAAAATATTTAGTTTACACTAATTATACTGAAGGTATATTACTTATGCTGTTTGAAGAAATCACATGCTATTGAAACGGTGTATGCATGAGTTTCCATACTGTATGTGCTGCAGCTGAACGGTGTATGCATGAGCTTCCATACTGTATGTGCTGCAGCTGAACTATTTGGAGTGTAACTTGGGAGTTGCAAGTTGTATTTGTGTTTGTTCAGCAAATAACTAATGAATCGGMGACATACTTTAGATGTTTCTTTACCAAAACATGCATCACGCAACTCAGTTTGGATTAGATACAGCTGTCCAAAACCACCCAAGTCAACATGAGTGACGGAAATATGTGGAATTATGGCCTAGTGTCAGAGAAATATGAGGAAGGTGCAAACTCACCCAGACTCCTTGGTAGTCGGTTGCTAGTGTTGTTGGAGTGTTGTCCACTGGGCAAAAAATCATCCGAAACATCCTCATCTGAGAAAAAAAACAATACACTCCAATATTAGTTTACAGATCTAATCAGCTCATTACTTCAATTGTTTATTGTTATGACTTTTACTCTGTGTGTGCGTGTGCGTGTGGTCTGTGTGTTTATCTGTGTATGGTTGTATGGTGCATGTGTGTGTTTATGAGAGACTTTGAACCATTGTTTATGTTTAACTTCCCCGTAATATATGTCTGTTTGTGTGGGAATTTGTTTCTGTCATAACCTCATGTTTGTATGTTTTTGTACCTTGAGACATGGAATACTTCACTCTTTGCTTCTCTTATCTCGTTGAGTTTGTATATACTGTTTACTGTGCGTGATGTTCGCTATTCAATGATGGGAATAAAAGCTGGGCAATATGTGTGTCTATTTAAGAAGTCTTTCTGCCCTCTGTGCCGCTGTGGGTCTGACGGCTTGTCTGTTAGTCAGTCTGTGAGATTCTGTTTGTGGTATTTACTGTGTGTGATGTTCGCCTGTCCCTGTTGGGAATGAAATCTGGGAATCATGTGACAAAGTTTTCATTATTTTTCCCTCAGTCTCTGTTGGTCGGGTTAGTTAGTCTGAGAGAGCCTCCATCTCTTGGCGTGACCAGTGTGTCTGGCTGGCTTGTGGTCCTGTATGGCTCAGTTGATAGAGTATTAGGCTTCGGAAGCCAGGATGTGGGTTTGAATCCCGGGGCCACCCATACGTTAAAAGATATGCACCTATGACGGTAGGTCTCTTTGTAAACGGATTCTGCTAAATGGCATATGCATGTTGATGAGTATCAGTATAGTACAACGTTAGAGATATTTACCTARGGAGTCACTGAGCAGCAGCAGCTGCAGGTCCTCTATGGAAGAGATAGGGTTGCTCCTAACCAGCTCCATCAAACCTGGAGGGAYAGGATCCCCCTGAGAAAAAGAGATAAGACAGGAATAAAACTATATTCTCCCCAATCAGATATTTTCTCAGCTTCCCAATTTATTCTGTGTAGATATGGAAGCAAAGGGACAACAGCAGTGGTACATGTAAGCTCCCAAGTGGCTCAGCGGTCTAAGGCACTGCATCTAAGTGCTAAAGGCGTCACTACAGACACCCTGGTTTGAATATAGGCTGTATCACAACCGGCCGTGATTGGGAGTCCCATATCCCATTRCGAGTCCCATTACTTCACTACATTCCTAAAGAAAATAATGTGCTTTTTACTCCATACATTTTCTCTGGTTAGGGGGTAACCCGACTTACCCCCCTAATCATTAATGAAACAAGAGGATGAAGGAAATGGCTGCTTGGATTCACAATGGCCACTAAGAGGGGGTGAATGACTATTGGCCTTGTGTCACCTCATCTGCTAATACTTAAGGGTCACAGGAGTCAGGAAGGGTTCAGGAAGTAGTGGGGGATGGAGTGATTGAGAGGAGGAGGAGGAGAGGTGGATCAGAACAGAGAGATGGACATCAGGGGGAATGATGGAGGGATGGATGAAGAAAGGAGAAGAAGTTMCATCTATGGAGATATTAACTCTTGCTAGCTGGGTCTACCACTGTTTGACCTATTGGGTTCGAATCCCYGGTCTCCTGCACACCACAAAACTGGGTTAGCCTGCTGAGCTAATGTCTAGGCATTAATTCAGGGAGCTAACACAAGCCGAACGACCTCTGTCTGTCACATTAATCCATTCAGTTTCTTGTGAGAATAAGCCGAAGCCCTTTGGGGAGCGCTT
Source organism: Salvelinus sp. IW2-2015 (assembly GCF_002910315.2). Taxonomy (NCBI): domain Eukaryota; kingdom Metazoa; phylum Chordata; class Actinopteri; order Salmoniformes; family Salmonidae; genus Salvelinus; species Salvelinus sp. IW2-2015. Next base: position 69,070,027 of record NC_036860.1, read on the forward strand.
TGAGGAGGAAGAAGCCATCCGTGAACGGCATTCACACACTATTCATGTACATACCATTGACTTTTCCCCATTGTTGTTGGGCACTGCACAAAGTCAAGTCATACAAAAGGAAAATGCCATGAGTTAAATTAACATCTCTATTTATGTAGTGATGCCCCTGAGGAGCCARCCCAGTGATTTCCTCTCCTTGGCCCCAGTCTAAGGCTGAGGCCCTAAAAGCACCTAATTCCTTAGCGCACTACTTTTGACCYGAGCCATATGGGCCCTGGTCAAAAGTAGTGCCCTCTAAAGTGAATAGGGTGCCATTTGGGGCGCATTCAAATTGTGCTGGCTGCACACTATGGTCTGGGCCTTTGTTCATAGSGTGGKCACTGTCATGGCYATTTGTGTCTGAGCAGGAAAAATGAAATAAACACTTTACCCCKCTGCAACTGCTAAACAAACCTGACGTAAACAGAAAATCATAACATTTACCCTATAATACCGTAGGAATCCAGGAGTTACTCTGGTCCTAATTTGGTGAACTCTAAATCAGAACTCTAAATCACACGCACACACACACACACACAAATCAGCATCTGACTGAGTCACATCTGGAAGTTCTGGAACAGTCAGTGTCTTCAAAAATCTATGGTCATTCTGCTGATCACACAGGCTGAGACAGGCAATTATTTTAGAGAGTTCATACAGTAGATCTCCGTCTCTCTGAATACAGATGGGAACAGAGACAGACCCAGGTTGCATCTCAACTGGCATCGTATTTCATACATACTGTAGTGCACTGATTTTGACCAGACCCCTATCGGGGCTTGGTCAAAAGTAGTGCACTAAACAGGGAATACAGTGCCATCAGGGAAAAGCCCAAGTGATGGATGTTTCATGGGAAGTGGGTTGAGCTGAGGAATGCCAGGTACAGGCTATAGGAGTAGAGAGGTGAGGAATAAGGATACATGATTATGGGTCTAGTTTTGCTGCCTGCCAGCATGCGAGTGTACACACACACACACACACACAAACACACAAATGCACATACGCACACACACACACATACGGGTGAACATGTGCGCACTGCACATTCTCACATGCAATCCCTAAAACCATGCCTAGGAGCACATGGTTTATGCATATGTTTATAGGAACACACACAAACATATTCAGACATTACATTATACAGCTAGACTCCATTCTGTGGGATATATATATATGACTGAACGGTTTCCTTTCTCTCCGGCAACTGAGTTAGGACACATGAATCTATTTCATTTCCGGGACACACTTGTGGACTTGTTTACGTGCTGCTATGCGGTTTGTTGTTTTTACTTTTTAATTCTTGTTTAATATATTWATTTTTTCCCTCGCTTGACTTTTTTTATTCAYCTTTTTCKCCCCGGATGCTTTATCTGGACATGGTTCTACACGACCTCCACCAGCCGAAGCTAAGTAGTAACGTTAACATTATMCCTTCTAATTGCAGTCGCTGTACTCATAATATACAGGAGAACCTTATAGTGAGGATAGCCGTGCTGCAAGGCCAGCTTCAGACGCAATCGTTAGGCAAAGGTAATTTAAGTGTAGGAAAGGATGGAACAGCGTCTGTGCCACCAAAAATAAGTAGCAGAAGTAGTATAAATCCCCTCGCACAGTCCCTGCAGCCGGAAATTGTCTCATGGCTTCTGGAAGGAAATGCTGTAGGAATGCTCAACCGGTGTCGCTCATTTAGCAGGCCGACAACGAAAATCGGTTCTCCCTATTAAGCAAAGAGTCGGAGTCAGAGGCCGGAGCCTTCTCTGGTCTCTCTCCACCCGTTACGGGGTCTGAGAGCGCCGAAGCCTCCCACCATTTAGCTCTACAAATTGAAAAACCCTAGTCATTGTCGACTCCATTACCCGCCAGTATTAGACTTAAAAAAGGAATCATCCAGCGATCATACACTGTTTACAGGGGGCAGGGCTACACACGTTAAGGCTTATCTGAAGATGGTGCTGGCTAAGGCTAAAACTGATGAGTGTAAGAGAGTATAGGGATATTGTTATTCACGTCGGGCACCAAACAATGGTTAGGATGAAACAGTCAGAGGTCACCAAGCGCAACATAGCTTCATTCGCGTGTAAATCAGCTAGAAAGATGTTGGCATCGAGTAATTGTCTCTGGCCTCTCCAGTTAGGGGGAGTGATGAGCTCTACAGCAGAGTCTCACAACTCAATCGCTGGTTGAAAACTGTTTTCTGCCCCTCGTCCCTAAAATATAGAATTTGTAGATAATTGGCCCTCTTTCTGGGACTCACCACAAACAGGACCAAACCTGGCCTGCTGAGGAGTGACGGACTCCATCCTAGCTAGAGGGGTGCTCTCATCTTATCTATGAACATAGAAAGGGCTCTAACTCCTCAAGCTCCACAATGAGATAGGGTGCAAGGTCAGGCAGCAGGCTGTTAGCCAGCCTGCCAGCTTAGTGGAGTCTGCCACTAGCACAGTCAGTGTGAGTCAGCTCAGCTATCCCCATTGAGACTGTGTCTGTGCCTCAATCTAGATGGGCAAAACTAAACATGGCGGGTTCGTCTAGCAATCTCACTGGAACAAAGACCTCCTCCATTCCTGTCATTATTAAAAGAGACTGTGATGTCCAATCTCAAAATAGGGCTACTTACATAGTTAGATCCCTCACTTCAAAGGCATTTATAGTCAATGAACTAATCACTGATCATAATCTTGATGTGATTGATGACTGAAACATGGCTTAAGCCTGATGAATTTACTGTGTTAAATGAGGCCTCACTCCTGGTTACACTAGTGACCATATCCCCTGCGTGCATCCCGCAAAGGCGGGAGGTGTTGCTAACATTTACGATGCAATTTCAATTTACAAAAAAAAATGAACGTTTTTCCGTTTTTTGAGCTTCTAGTCATTGAATCTATGCAGCCTACTCAATCACTTTTTATAGCTACTGTTTACAGGCCTCCTTGGGCCATATACAGTGATTCCCTGAATTCCTATCGGACCTTGTAGTCATAGCAGATAATATTCAATTTGTTGTATTATTTCAATGAAAGTCCGACCCTCTTGATTTTCATGTCAGAAGGACAAAAATCAGTTAAACCATACCTAATGACGGAAACCTCAATTAAACCTTTGCGACAATACCCTAATGAGTGCAGTTGCACCCCTAAAAACTAAAAACATTTGTCATAAGAAACTAGCTCCCTGGTATAACAGAAAATACCCGAGCTCTGAAGCAAGCTTCAAGAAAATTGGAAGGAAATGGCGCCACACCAAAACTGGAAGTCTTCCGACTAGCTTGGAAAGACAGTACCGTGCAGTATCGAAGAGCCCTCACTGCTGCTCGATCATCATCCTATTTTTCCAACTTAATTGAGGAAAAATAAGAACAATCCATAAATGTATTTTTGATACTGTCGCAAAGCTAACTAAAAAACAGCATTCCCCAAGTGAGGATGGCTTTCACTTCAGCAGTAATAAATTCATGAACTTCTTGAGGAAAAGATCATGATCATTAGAAAAGCAAATACGGACTCCTCTTTAAATCTGCGTATTCCTCCAAAGCTCAGCTGTCCTGAGTCTGCACAACTTCTGCCAGGACCTAGTGTTTTAGTACTATATTCTCTTGACACAATGATGAAAATAATCATGGCCTGTAAACCTTCAAGCTGCATACTGGACCCTATTCCAACTAAACTACTTAAAGAGCTGCTTCATGTGCTTGGCCCTCCTATGTTGAACATAATAAACGGCTCTCTATCCACCGGATGTGTACCAAACTCACTAAAAGTGGCAGTAATAGAGCCTCTCTTGAAAAGACAAACCATGACCCAGAATAAAAAAACTATAGGCCTATATCGAATCTTCCATTCCTCTCAAAAAAAATTGAAAAAAGCTGTTGCGCAGCAACTCACTGCCTTCCTGAAGACAAACAATGTATACGAAATGCTTCAGTCTGGTTTTAGACCCCATCATAGCACTGAGACTGCACTTGTGAAGGTGGTAAATTACTTTTTAATGCGTCAGACCGAGGCTCTGCATCTGTCCTCGTGCTACTAGACCATCGATCACCACATTCTTTGGAGAGATTGGAAACCCAAATGGTCTACACGACAAGTTCTGGCCTGGTTTAGATCTTATCTGTCAGAAAGATATCAGTTTGTCTCTGTGAATGGTTTGTCCTCTGACAAATCAACTGTACATTTCGGTGTTCCTCAAGGTTCCGTTTTAGGACCACTATTGTTTCACTATATAGTTTACCTCTTGGGGATGTCATTCGAAAACATAATGTTACTTTCACTGCTATGCGGATGACACACAGCTGTACATTTCAATGAAACATGGTGAAGCCCAAAATTGCCCTCGCTAGAAGCCTGTGTTTCAGAACATAAGGAATGGGATGGCTGAAAACGTTTAAACTCGGACAAAACAGAGATGCTTGTCTAGGTCCCAAGAAACAAAGAGATCTTCTGTTGAATCTGACAATTAATCTTGATGGTTGTAAAGTCGTCTCAAATAAAACTGTGAAGGACCTCGGCGTTACTCTGGACCCTGATCTCTCTTTTGACGAACATATCACAAGACTGTTTCAAGGACAGCTTTTTTCCATCTACGTAACATTGCAAAAATCAGAAATGTTCTGTCCAAAATGATGCAGAAAAATTAATCCATGCTTTGTTACTTTTCTAGGCTAGACTACTGCAATGCTCTACTTCCGCTACCCGGATAAAGCAATTAAAATAAACTTCAGTTAGTGCTAAATACGGCTGCTAGAATCCTGACTAGAACCCAAAAATTTGATCATATTACTCCAGTGCTAGCCTCCCTACACTGGCTTCCTGTTAAGGCAAGGGCTGATTTCAAGGTTTTACTGTTAACCTACAAAGCATTACATGGGCTTGCTCCTACCTATCTTTCCGAGTTGGTCCTGCCGTACATACCTACACGTACGCTACAGTCACAAGACGCAGGCCTCCTTACTGTCCCTAGAATTTCTAAGCAAACAGCTAGAGGCAGGGCTTTCACCTATAGAGCTCCATTTTTAGAATGGTCTGCCTATACAAGTGAGAGATGCAGACTCGGTCTCGACCTTTAAGTCTTTATTGAAGACTCATCTCTTCAGGAGGTCCTATGATTGAGTGTAGCCTGGCCCAGGGGTGTGAAGGTGAAGGGAAAAGCACTGGAGCAACGACCCGCCCTCGCTGTCTCTGCCTGGCCGGTTCCCCTCTCTCCACTGAGATTCTCTGCCTCATACCCTATTACGGGGGCTGAGTCACTGGCTTACTGGTGCTCTTCCATGCCGTCCCTAGGAGGGGTGCGTCACTTTATTTTATTTTATTTCACCTTTATTTAACTAGGTAGGCCAGTTGAGAACAAGTTCTCATTTACAACTGCGACCTGGCCAAGATAAAGCAAAGCAGTGTGACAAAAACAACAACACATAAACAAACGTACAGTAAATAACACAATAGAAACATCTATGTACAGTGTGTGCAAATGTAGAGGAGTAGGGAGGTAAGGCAATAAATAGTCCATAGAGGCAAAATAATTACAATTTAGCATTAACACTGGAGTGATAGATGTGCAGATGATGATGTGCAAGTAGAGATACTTGGGTGCAAAAGAGCAAGAGGATAAATAACAATATGGGGATGAGGTAGTTGGGTGTGCTATTTACAGATTGGCTGTGTACAGGTACAGTGATCGGTAAGCTGCACTGACAGCTGATGCTTAAAGTTAGAGAGGGAGATATAAGACTTCAGTTTCAGTGATTTTTGCAATTTGTTCCAGTCATTGGCAGCAGAGAACTGGAAGGAAAGGCGGCCAAAGCGAGTGTTGGCTTTGGGGATGACCAGTGAAATATACCTGCTGGAGCGCGTGCTACGGGTGGGTGTTGCTATGGTGACCATTGAGCTGAGATAAGGCGGGGCTTTACCTAGCAAAGACATATAGATGACCTGGAGCCAGTGGGTTTGGCGACGAATATGTAGTGAGGGCCAGCCAACGAGAGCATACAGGTCGCAGTGGTGGGTAGTAACCCACTTGAGTGGGTTGAGTCACTGACGTGATCTTCCTGTCCGGGTTGGTGCCCCCCTTGGATTCGTGCCGTGGGGGAGATCTTTGTGGGTTATACTAGCCCTTGTCTCAGGGTAGTAAGTTGGTGGTTTGAAGATATCCCTCTAGTGGTGTGGGGGCTGTGCTTTGGCAAAGTGGGTGGGGTTATATCCTGCCTGGTTGGCCCTYTCCGGGGYTATTGTTGGACGGGGCCACAGTGTCRCCCGAGCCCTCCTCTCTCAGCCTCCAGTATTTATTCTGCAATAGTTTATGTGTTGGGMGGCTAGGATCAGTCTGTTATATCTGGAGTATTTCTCCTGTCTTATCCGGTGTCCTTTGTGAATTTAAYTATGTTCCCTCTAACTCTCTCTCTCTCTTCTCTCAGAGGACAGTGCCTCAGGACTACCTGGCCTGATGACTCCTTGCTGTCCACCCCAGTCCACCTGCTGCTGCTCCTGTTTCAACTGTTCTGCCTGRGGCTATGGAACCCTGACCTGTTCACCGGACTTGCTACCTTGTCCCGGGCCTGCTGTTTTCGACTCTCTCTCTACCGCACCTGCTGTCTCTAACTCTGAATGATCGGCTATGAAAAGCCAACWGACATTTACTCCTGAGGTGCTGACCTGTTGCACCCTCTACAACCACTGTGAGTATTATTATTTGACCCTGCTGGTCAACAATGAACGTTTGAACATCTTGGCCATGTACTGTTGTAACTTATAATCTCCACCCGGCACAGCCAGAAGAGGACTGGCCACCCCTCAGAGCCTGGTTCCTCTCTAGGTTTCTTCCTAGGTTCCTGCCTTTCTAGGGAGTTTTTCCAAGCCACCGTGCTTCTACATCTACATTGCTTGCTGTTTGGGGTTTTAGGCTGGGTTTCTGTACATCACTTTGTGACATTGGCTGATGTAAAAAGGGCTTCATAAATACATTTGATTGATATAGTTGATTGAGGGAATTCCCTGAGGGTATACCTCAAAGACACCTTATATGATAACTAGCTACAGGCATGTACACTAATACACCACTGGATGGGAGGATGTATAGATGACAGAGAACTACTTCAACTATACTTAACAATACTTTCTCATCAATCCTTACTGCCACCTCCAACAACCTGTCCTTAGGGCAATTCATATGATTTGGGATGTTTATTTGCGTCCCCCCAAGGCTTCCTCCAAAAGCCTAGTCTTTGACATGACAGATGTGGTGGACGCCACACACCACTGGCAGCTCTGGGAAAAAGACACACTAGAGGAAGTCATAGATCTGATAGCATGAAAGCAACTGAATGGCATTCAAGGAAACCCAGCAAAGAAGGGGTGCGCCGAATTTCACCCTGTTTAAACATTCATTTCCCATAACTGAAGACTGTGTGTGTGTATATTGTCACCCACATAGGCAGAGCTTCGTTTCACTACAGTCCCTTCCCACAGCCACTACTGCCAATTCCTGTGAATCTCCCAAAGATGGTCCAATGTAGCTCAGCTGGTAGAGTATAGTGCTTGCAATGCCAGGATAGTCGGTTCAATTCTTGGGACCAGTAGTATGGCAAATTTATGCACGCATGACTGTAAGTTGCTTTGGATAAAGGTGTCCGCAAAATGGCATATACACTGAGTGTACAAAACATTAAGAACACCTTCCTAACATTGAGTTGCACCCCCCACCCCCTCCCGTCTTTTGCCCTCAGAACAGCCTCAATTCGGTGGGCCATGGACTCTACAATGTGTCGAAAGCGTTCCACAGGGATAATGGCCCATGTTGACTCCAATGCTTCCCACAGTTGTGAAGTTGGCTGGATGTCCTTGGGTGGGGGACCATTATTGATAAACACTCTAAACGTGTGAAAAACCCAGCAGAGTTGCAGTTCTTGACACAAACCAGTGCTCRTGGCACCTACTAACATACCCCGTTCAAAGGCACTTAAATATTTTGTATCGTCCATTCACTATCTGAATGGCACATATACACAATCCAGGTCTCAATTGTCTCAAGGCTTAAAAATCCTTCTTTAACCTGTTTCCTCCCCTTCATCTACACTGARTGAAATCGATTTAACAAGTGACATCAATAAGGGAGTATAGCTTTCACCTGGATTCGCCTGGTCAGTCTATGTAACGGAAAGAGCAGGTGTCCTTAGTGTTTTGTACACTCAGTGTATATTATTATATTCAAGTTAAGGCCTCTTTGGCCTCTTRTCAAGCCTATCAAAATGAGACCCTCATACTTTAATTATATCGCCTCTCTTAAAGATAGAAACCATAAGGGGACAGGACTCACCATGGTATAATTCACCATGCACTTGACATATGTCATATGCAGGATGTATCCTGGGGAAGGAWCTTTTAGGATACTTGCTGCGTATGCTACGATACAAAGTACATAGAATCGACTCTAGCGGTCAAGACGAGGCCCCTCTCTCCTTGAGCTAAATTTTTTTTCCTATTCTTTTTAACTGTCATCATGTGTATTAAGGACCTCAATGCCATGATTCAAGACAATAGTCAGCCATCGCATGATTAGAATGATTTATAGTTGTGTTGCTGTGACAAGCGCTCATCCTATTGCTAGTCCGTCAAATATCCTGTGGACACACACACAAACACACACACGGTCTTGCTTCGCTCCCAGGCATGTTTCATGATGGGTCTGGTGAGATTTTAGATGGCCTTCACCTTCCATTCATATGATGTTTATCAACAGGTTTATGAGTTTAGACATCTGGAGAGGGGCCCATGTTGATCATGAGCATGTGGACAAGCATTGGGGGAGTTATGGGGCCCAACAAATGAGTGCCTCATCAGAGCATTTGTCCCAAGCGTACCAAAGGAAAATGCATGTTAATGGAGAAAGATTGTTCTTTTCACTTTGGGATTCCTGACTATAAGAAGTTGATGTTCTGTAGACGGGTCTGCCATGTGCTGTAACTGTCCTATGGTTACCTTGCCAAGCAGGGCCKAATCGGATGTCCTCACCATGAGGCCCTCACAGCCTGAYGTGAAACTCAGGACTGTTTAAAATGTATTTTATATAGAAGCATTAAAGCCATGAGATGAGCTGTCATAAGGTGTGGTTTAGATGAGGAGCAGTTTAACTTACAAGACTTAAGCTTAATTACTATATACTTCATAATTGCTCAATAATTACAAGTGCACATGTGGTTGTAGGCCACAGCCATACACTAAGTGGAGGGGTGAGGGGCCTGGTTCACATTTATTTTGTACAAAACAWTATTGAATGTAACAAGTTGGTGCCTTTTTGTTTAGAGAGCACACAAGCCCCAGTGCAAACGTTGTTAAAATACAATGATCCTGAAATTCAACAATGGTCTATAATTGGGGCCTGGTGTCAAATATGCTCAATAATGGTCCCTAATGTTAACATTCACAGTGAAATGAAACAAAGAAAATTAACTTAGCCTTTAAAATGAGCTAAACAGATAAACATATATTTGGCAACGAACCGTTGAAAGGGCAATTAGACCTACATTTTTAATTAATTGACTCCGTCACATACCTCTGCGCTGCCCGACCGCAGACATGTCGCAAACAACGCGAGCAGCTGAACCCAAACCCACGAGCTCATCTTGCTGCCCAGGCTGGATTCTCCGCGATAGACCAAGCATTTATGGAAACAGCACGAGTCTCTCCCTCAGCACTAAGCGCAGGGACAGCGGCTCGCTCTGTGGAATTGGAACTCCTGGCGTTGCGAGCGGACGGACACCCACGCTTGTCTCAGCAAAGTATCCAGTCAATTAGCAATTGTTGCCTACTCAATGATACGCTTCCCACGCCGAACGTCCACCGAGCTCGAAATTCCACTGTCAGGGGACTAGGGGAGTAAGMCGACTTTTTTAAAGATGATTTGGTCCATCTTGAATTGATGTGTTAAATCCCCAAGGAACTGTTGGTGGTGTGTTCCAAACACAATCTCCTGCGGTCGGGACGATAGTCTCAGATAGTTTGGTATCACACAACTCGAGTCATTAAAAGTTATAGTGTGAAATTAAAACATCGATTGTTTTAGCCTATGGCTTTAAAATAGACCTCTTACATTATCCTAAAAAAATWATCAATGTAATGAGAAAAATATCTTCTGACCAATTTAAATTACTTGCATACATAAAACAAAGCTTCCAAACAATATTATAGACTAGAATAGTAAAATGTTATTTATAGGCTACACATTAATATAGGCTAATGRTAGGTTATCCCTCGAGACATCAAAACTTTTCAAGTTGATTAAAATCCCTTTTTATGTTCCTTTTCCARGCGTTGTAGCCTACATGAGGTTATTCTCTCCTTATAACGCACGGTGCGCCTCTAAGCGCAGCACAAGTGTGGTAGCATACAATGGGYGTTTGCTGTCCGCTCCTTCGTCACAGGCTTATCAATATCCAAAGCTCTCTGTGGCGCGGTGCGCGTCAGCCCTGTTCCCTCCTGATTACGCCGCTACCGCACGGGACAGAAGAGCTGATTTCCTAGTTTGTACAGTATCTCTCCCGCCCCCTGAAGGCAGGGCCTATATAAAAAGGACTGACTGGGCTACTGCGTCTTGAGGGGTCTTAAAAGGTCTTAAAGGAGAAGTCTCGTGTGAGTTAATTGCAAGGGTTTATGTCTGCAATCATGTATTTTTTTGGGCGACCCAACCAAATTCACACAGAAATGTGTGTTATAGATCTGTCATTCTCATTGAAAGCAAGTTTAAGAAGCAYTAGATATGTTCCACGTGCCCTATTTCTAAGCTTTCCGTTCTTAAGTTTCGTTTTTGCATCTTTTACTTTCGGTTTAGTACACCAGCTTCAAACAGCTGAAAATATAATATTTTTGGTTATGGAAAATATATTTCACAGCGGTTTAGATGGTACAAAGATTCTCTACACTACTCTACACTTGCTTGTTTGTTAAATAAACTGAAATTAGGTGAACTATTTGAATTTTAGCAACCAGGAAATGGCTGCTTGGCGATTTCAGCATACTTTTAATAGCCTATTAGCACAGATGTTTGTAAGTACAGTACACTGTAAAACAAATCCTGTTAATGTCATGGTTAATTACTGTATAATCAGCAGTAACATATTTATGAACTGAATACAGTAGATTACAATAAATTACATTGCATTGTGGGAAAAATGTATACTTCGGGGAAATGTTTTGTGTATTTTGGAATATTACCGTAAAAATGCTGGATAACATACAGTAGCAGTTCACTTACTGTATTTGTGAATATTCAAATAAAAAGGCCACACTTAGGGCATACAGGCAACAAAATCAAAGCAAATCCTCTGAAGCAAGAGAGAAAACGTTTTTGCTAATTGTTATTATAAATGCAATATTTATTCTTTAGGTAATCGGTACAAGTCTGGCAGACTAAATATCCTGAAGCTTCTGCACATGTGCCGATTATGTTCTGCACATGTGTATGTTCTCTACTTTATGCGGTGAGAACAGGCTACTCAGGCGAATGGTGCTTGTTTAATAAAGTTAGACCAAAGCTGTCTGCAAGATCACATAATGATAGTATTCTACATAACAGAACTGAATGTAATAGCATAGTATAACTTTGCTGTAAGACAAAAACACCACCTCATTCAAAAGATATGAAAGATAAGTCTTCAAGTTTTACCATGAAACATCCATGCAGCATCTGCATACCAATCATTTGATCTCAATCAGTTTCATGGGGATAGGAATTTAGATCTTCTTGAGTTATACACTGTTGTTTCAAAGTAGCCTACAATGTTGTTTGGAATCATGTACTGTACAGTGGGCGAATTTTAGAGCAGGTGGTGTTAACAAACTGCAGTGGTGGAAAAATTACCCAATTGTCATACTTGAGTAAAAGTAAAGATACCTTAACAGAAAATGACTCAAGTAAAAGTGAAAGTCACCCAGTAAAATACTACTTGAGTAAAAATCTAAAGCTATTTGATTTTAAATATACTTAGGTATAAAAATATATATTAGACAAACCAGACGGCATGATTTTCTTGTTTTTAAAATTTACGGATAGTCAGAGGCACACTCCAACACTGACATAATTTACAAATGAAGCATTTGTGTTTAGTGAGTCCGCCAAATCAGAGGCAGTAGGGATGAGCAGGGATGTTCTCTTGATAAGTGCGTGCATTTGAGAATTGTCCTGTCCAGCTAAGCATTCAAAATGTAACGAGTACTTTTGGGTGTCAGGGAAAGTGTAAAGAGTAAAAAGTACATTATTTTCTTCATGAATGTAGTAAAGTAAAAGTAATCAAAAATATAAATAGTAAATTAAAGTACAGATACCCCAAAAAACGACTTAAGTAGTACTCTAAAGTATTTGTACTTAAGTACTTTACATCACTGACAAACTGTAGCATAGCCTACTTTTGGCCACATGAAAGAAAATTGCGGTGGTGTTTTTGTCTTACAGTAACTATGCAACTATGCTATTATATTTGGTTATGTTATGTAGAATACTATCATTATGTGACCTTGCATACATTGACTCAACTTTGGTCTAACTTTATTAAATGAGCACCATTCATCTGAGTAGCCTGTTCTCTACGGGTAGAAGTTTTCCTCAAGGATTTTCATGTGCTTAACTCTTTTCCGTTCATTTTTATCCTTAAAACCTCCCCTAGACCTTGTCGATGACAAGCATATCCATAACATGATGCAGCATCCAATATGCTTGAAAATATGAAGAGTGGTGCTCAGTGATGTGTTGCCTTGGATTTTCCCCAAACATAACGCTTTGTAAAACAGGACATACAGTRAATTTCTTTGCCACATTTTTTGCAGTTCTACTTTAGTGCTTTATTGCAAACAGGATGCATGTTTTGGAATATTTTTATTCTGTACAGGATTCCTTCTTTTCACTCTGTCATTTCGGTTCATATTGTGGAGTAACTAAAATGTTGTTGATACATCCTCAGTTTTATCCTGTCACAGAGTTGTAAAGTCACCATTGCCCTCATGGTGAAATCCCTGAGCAGTGTCCTTCCTCTCCGGCAACTGAGTTAGGAAGGACGCATGTATCTTTGTAGTGACTGGGTGTATTGATTCACAATCCAAAGTGTAATTAATAACTTTACCATGCTCAAAGGGATATTCAATGTCTGCTTTTTATTTTATTTTTAYCCATCTACCAATAGGTGCCATTCTTTGTGAGGCATTGGAACACCTCCCTTGTCTTTGTGGTTGAATCTGTGTTTGAAATTCACTGCTCGACTGAGGGACCTTACAGATAATTGTATGTGTGGGGTACAGAYATGAGGTACTCATTAAAAAAATTATGTTAAACACTATTATTGTACACAGAGTTCATGCAATTGTTTATGTGACTTGTTAAGTACATTTTTACTCCTGAACTTATTTAGGRTTGCTATAACAAACGGGTTGAATACTTATTGACTCAAGACATTTCATCTTTTCATTTTTAAATAARTTGTATAATTTGTAAAAATGTCTAAACACACAACCTATTTCAGATATTATGACCTTTCCTACAGTATCTGCTCATGTTTATGGAACATTTCTGGACAGTGCTGCCTGTGACTCAGCAAACTTAGACTCACTTAGACTTAAACCCCGAAATAGCGAGCCAACATTATGGACTGGATGCAATGCTTACAAGTTGATTAGATTTGTTGATACGTCTCTGTTAATGCAAAATAAGACATGTGTCACTTATTTTATAGTTTTCGTTATACTGTAGAAAGGGAAAGCGAAAAAAGAGGAGAGAAAAAGGAGAAAAGAGAGCGGAAGAAGTCACAYCCAAAAGAACTAGCTCATTGAGTGAGCTTCAGCAACGGTGTTGAGAAACACCACATCACTTGTTAGCAGATAAGTATGTCATTAATGTAATAGGAAAATAATACAGTGCTTTGCTGTGAATTGCCAGGGACAAAACCACATTGCGGTCAGGGAGGAAATGTTCATTGCTCAAAGACAGAGAAGTGACTGTGTTTGGCATTTTGCACTGAGGCTCATAGAAGCTGTGTGGGTGTTAGAGGAATCGGTCCGGTTGAAAACTGTTCAGTGAAACATTGTGGTTTTAAAGAGAGGACCAGAGGTCAAGTTTGGATGAGCTACTAAAATGTGTCAAGGCTGAACTCTATTCCCCGTCCAGCCTCTTTCAGGCTCTCTGCCTTTATGGACATTTGCTCTCTTGTAACATCATGATCATTGTCCTTGAACATGAGCTCAGGACAAATTTACATGAGCTTTATTATATAATCATGTTATATTTAAATTCAGTATGTAGGTAGTCACCTTACACTTTACTCAGAAAGAAAGCATTCCAAACTCCAGACAGCACCACACTCCATAATTACAATGGAAACCACACTCCATAATAGGTGTTGCCTGCCATTATGGCAAAGTTCTCCATTTGCTTTGGAGGTTGCGTTGAAAGAATATAGACTAGTTCCATAGTCTCTGCTGACCACACATGACCACCAGTAGGGCTGCTGCCGGAAGGTGCCTAATTAAAGCCTGTTGAATAATGTGATGCCATTGTTTCTGTTCTGCCTGCAATCGATGGAGGAAACTGAGCTGTTGAGCTATATATATATATATATGTGTGTAGTCCTATGTACATAACGTTCACACATTTATCCAAGGCCACGAGCTGTATGGCATATCCATTATGAGTCAAGTCACTGGTGGAAGTATTAGTCATGATAATGACGGAACGAACGCAAGAGAAAGAGAGAGAGAGAAAGAGAGAGGACGAGTGAGTTAGAGAGAGCGAGGGAGGGAGAAAGAAGAGTGTAAAATAGAGAGAGAAGTAAGAGAGACAAGATAACCACGATAGTAATTTCATTACTGAACCATATCATACATTAACAGCTGGAACATCTGTTAACATCTGTTTGTATAGAACATCTCGTCTGAGAGGGAGGACATCATCCTTTGACCCTCAAAAGTCTCCGTCAGGGAAGAAGTAGTATTTGGGTTCTAGTGGGGGGTCAGAGTAGAGGTTTAAGTGGGGAATGGGGGGACTGAAGTGGAATACGGGTCGAGGCCTATGTTGGGGCTGGAGGTAAGAACAACACCAAAGGCTAATGGACCATAATTAGGCAGGAGGATTGACCTTAACTCAACTCTGAACTGGCCCGAGGCTCCACTGCCAACAGCAGTCTACACCAACCTCCCCACTCTGACGGAAAAAAGTAAACAAACCCAAAACAGGGTAGCTTTTAATGCTTAGCAACATTCATATTTGTGTTTATATTAAGGACATTTATATTGAAGCATTTTAATACAGTGTGCTAGCTATTTAACCACTAGGCCACGATGGGAAAAACAGAATCAAAGTAAATACCAAGAGCAATGGAAAATTAGCTCTGGAACCCTTGACCCCTTTTGGATCTCTGAAAAAGCCCTCAAATATTTTAGCGAGTGCTGTCATTTCTCAATGGCCGATAAAGCTCTCTCTGTTTGGAGGAAATGGGATCGAGACAAGGCCAGTGAGTGTAAGTGTGCGAATGTGCGAAGGTGTTCAACATTGCACATTTAATGTAACTGAATGCTGCTCATTTATCTGCCTCTATAAAACGATCCATCTTATAAAACGACACATCGTTGTGTGTATTCGTGCATGAAACGTTCACCTTTCTGTTTTATGTTATGTATGTTATGTATCTGTATGTGGCAATAAGAATGTACTGTACATGTATGTTGGTATGAACGTGTGTGTGTGTTTTGTAGGAATGTGTGTGTCTATGCTCCATACAGTATGAATGTGATGTGGTTATTAAGTTGTCACTTCTGTAGAAGGTGATTTATGCTTCTCTCTCCCCTTCATGGTTTTGATGTGAGCCGTTATGGTCCCAGGTGTCTCTGTGACGCGGGCAGATGTAGGATCCTCTGTTTGATCTGAGTGCTGGTCTTGTCTGTGGGGAAATCCCTCTCTCATCAGATGTATACTGTACCTGCTCCTCCCTTTCCATTTCTATCTCTCCCTGGAAAACAAATACAGGTACACACTCCACTCAAGCTGCAGACTCTCGTCTCGGCTATAGCTTAAGATTTGGCTCATCAGGATTGTACAGTATAATTCTTCTCTGTATTGCCAGCATTGCAGCCATCTACTAAGTCTTCTACTAAACCCTGGCCTACAGTTTATCTACTCTCCCTCATCTACAATGTTCCCCTCAAGAGATGGAAGATATACCTTTCCACGTAGCAAATTATCCAGTGTTAAATCAAAACTGAGTGTTAAATTAACACTGGTCCAGTGTCTATACAGGTCCACACTTTTTATTGTTAAATTAACACACTGCTTAGTGTAAAGACAAATTTGCATATTTCCCAGAGTGCCTGGCCTTTCGAGTGAATTGTAGATTTAACACCAATGACTGTATTTGTTAGTGACAAAGACAATGTTGTTGCGTTCACCCATTTTCAGTACAGTGTCCTTCACCAATTGAGATCCTAAGTGAATATGTTATCATTAAAATTGTATTATTTAATACAATAAAACACATATTTAATTAGGCCTTATTTTGAGGGCCTAGTTTTACCCTAATACAATTGCCTGAAACTCATGGTTTATAGGCAATATCAGGCCTGCAGGTCACATTATGCTGGCTTGCAAAGTGATGTATAATTCCTATTTGATTCCAGAGTGTGGGATATTCAACATTTGGAATTTGTATTCACCCAAAACCTGCATTCAGAATGACTGAATATATGAGACTACCTAAAGCATTTAAAATAAGTCCAAGTAACAGATTGGATTAGTTTAGAAAAATGTATGTTATTTATATTTGAGTAGCATACGATTAATCAATCAATCAATCAATCAATCAATCAATGTGCATGCAAAAACATAGATACTGAAACAAACAATTCAAAAAAATCTAACTGCAGTAGAGCATGCTGGGAAATAATAGCACTTGTTATTAACTGTTTTTTTTTTACACAAATTAGTGTTAATTTAACACATTCAGAATTCATTTAACACCTGAATCAACACTAGAAATACTGCACTGAGCTCAGATGAATATAAAGGGCAGGGTGTGAAGGCTGTGGCACAGTTCACAAATTGGAGCCTATTTTCGATGTTGGTGAAAAAAATGAAGGAGTTCACTGACACAAGTATCAGCAGCACCTGACCCCTTCAATATATTCAGAAATGTGGACTACAATGCCACATTGGGATATCGCCTTGTTCCATGTGTTATCTATATCCACATGGAAAACTTGTTCATATCTTGTTTATTCCATGCCTATTCCAGGCCATATCATTCATTTTGGGGCTCCCGAGTGGCGCAGCAGTCTAAGGCACTTCATCTCAGTGCTAGAGGTGTCACTACAGACCCTGGTTCGATTCCAGGCTGTATGACCACCGGCCGTAATTGGGAGTCCCATAGGGCTGCGCACAGTTGGCCCAGCATCGTCTGGGTTAGGGTTTGGCCGGGGTAGGCCGTCATTGTAAATAAGAATTTGTTCTTAACGGACTTGCCTAGTTAAATAAAGGTTAAATTAAAAATTTAAAAATCCATTCTAGATGATATCTGGCCTATTCCATGCTTATGCTGTTCCATCTTGCCCTTGATCCACGAACAGTCCAGCTCCAACTGACAGAATTTCTCAGTAGGGAGCCTTGTGGACCTCAGACGGATCCTCCATTAGTTTTGGGGCTAGGTTTACCACAGCACGTGCCTAGCCTGCTGATAAGAGAGTATCAAATACACCAAATGGAAGGCGGGGATTCATTAGCTCAACCTTTTATGTTAGCACCACCATTACCGTTCACATGGCTCAGGTTCCCTCGCTGGATGGAGGAATGTGGCTATCTTGATTAAAAACTAAAATAAAAAAATTATTCGGCTAGAATCCCCTGCTGAGACAAAACCAATTCTTATGTGGATGTGTTTTCTGTATACGTTGAGAGAAGATGGGCAGGTTGTCAATTGAACCCAAGCCAAAGCCTTATTTGCATCCAAGTAGAAATTTTCCATGACAGTCTAGAGCTCTTTAGGATAGTGCACAGATTACTTTGGCAGGCAATAGTCTGCGTCTCGCCCTACTGCTATAGACGAATGTGGTCTACATGCATGATTCTTATGAAACAGACAAAATGCTCGTATGATTAAGTATTACTGCACAGCAGCAGTAGGCAGCCAACAGCAGAACTACAGTTCCTTCATAAAGTATTCATAGCCCTTGATTTACTCCACATTTTGTTGTGTTACAGCCTAAATTCAAAAAGGACTAACTGGATTTTTTTGTCTTACCCATCTACACACAATACCACATAATGACAAAGTGAAAACATGTTTTTAGACATTTTTGCAAATGTATTGAAAATGAAATACAGAAATACAGTGCATTCGGAAAGTATTCAGACCCCTTGACTTTTTCCACATCATTTAATCAATTGATTAAATAAAAACGTTTCCTCAGCGATCTACACACACTGACAAAGCTCTAGAGTTCCTCTGTGGAGATGGGACATCCTTCCAGAAGGACAACCATCTCTGCAGCACTCCATCAATCAGGCCTTTATGGTAGAGTGGCCAGACAGACAGAAGCCACTCCTCAGTAAAAGGCACATGACAGCCTGCATGGAGTTTGCCAAAAGGCACCTAAAGACTCTCAGAAACAAGATTCTCTGGTCTGATGAAACCAAGATTGAACTCTTTGGCCTGAATGCGAAGCGTCACGTCTGGAGGAAACCTGGCACCATCCCTACGGTGAAGCATGGTGGTGGCAGCATCATGCTGTGGGGATGTTTTTCAGCGGCAGGGACTGGAAGACTAGTCAGGATCGAGGCAAAGATGAACAGAACAAAGAGAACCTTAATGAAAACCTGCTCCAGAGCGCTCAGGACCTCAGACTGGGTCAAAGGTTCACATTCCAACAGGACAATTTTGTATTTCTTTTTTTACCTTGGCACGTCAGTTAAGAACAAATTCTTATTTTCAATGACAGTCTAGGAACAGTGGGTTAACTGCTTTGTTCAGGGGCAGAACGACAGATTTTTACCTTGTCAGCTCGGGGATTTCGATCTTGCAACCTTCTGGTTACTAGTCCAACACTCTAACCACTAGGCTACCTGCCACCCCTACAATGATCCAGAGCCTGGACTTGAACCCGATCGAACATCTCTGGAGAGACCTGAAAATAGCTGTGCAGCAACGTTCCCCATCCAACCTGACAGAGCTTGAAATGATCGGCAGAAAAGAATGGGAGAAACTCCCCAAATACAGGTGTGCCCACTTGTACCGTCATACCCAAGAAGACTCAAGGCTGTAATCGCTGTCAAAGGTGCTTTAACAAGGTACTGAGTAAAGGGTCTGAATACTTATGTACTAGTGATATTTCAGTTTTTTATAAATTAGCAAAAAATTCAAAAAACCTGTTTTTGCTTTGTTATTATGGGGTAATGTGTAGATTGATGAGGGAAAAAACGATTTAATCAATTTTAGAATAAGGCTGTAACGTAACAAAATGTGGAAACATTAAAGGGGTCTGAATGCTTTCCGAATGCACTGTATCTAATTTACATAAGTATTCACACCACTGAGTCAATACATGTTAGCATCACTTTTGGCAGTGATTACTGCTGTGTGTCATTCTAGGTACGTCTCTAAGAGCTTTGCACACCTGGATTGTGCAATATTTGCAGATTATTCTTTAAAAAAGTCTTCAAGCTCTGTCAAGTTGGTTGTTGATCATTGCTAGACAGCCATTTTCAGGTCTTGCCATAGATTTTCAAGCCGATTTCAAGACAAACCTGTAACTAGGCCACTCGGGAACATTCAATGTCGTCTTGGTAAGCAATTCCAGTGTATGTATGGCCTTGTATTTTAGGTTATTGTCCTGCTGAAAGGGGAATTTGTCTCCCAGTGTCTGTTTGAAAGCAGACTGAACCAGGTTTTCCTCTAGGATTTTGCCAATGCACTGGCTCTATTCCGTTCCTTTTTATCTTAAACAACTCCCTAGTCCTTGCCGATGACAAGCATTCCCACAACATGATTTAGCCACCAATATGCTTGAATATATGAAGAGTGGTACTCAGTGATGTGTTGCGTTGGATTTGCCTCAAACATAACACTTTGTATTCAGGACATAAAGGTCATTTGTTCCCAGCATTTTTTGCAGCTTTACTTTAGTGCCTTATTGCAGACAGGATGCATGTTTTGGAATATTTTTTATTCTGTATAGGCTTCCTTCTTTTCTTTCACTTTGTCATTTATGTTAGTATTGTGGTCATTTAGGTTCGTTTTGTGGAGTAGCTACAATGTTGTTGATCCATCCACAGTTTTCTCCTGTTCACAGCCATTAAACTCTGTAACTGTTTTAAAGTCACCACTGGCCTCGTGGTGAAATCCCTGAGCGGTTTCCTTCCTTTCCGGCAACTGAGTAAGGAAGGACGCCTGTATCTTTGTAATGACTAGGTGCATTGATACACCATCCAAAGTCTAATTAATTACTGCTCAAAGGGATATTCAATGTCTGCTTTTTAAATGTTTACCCGTTTTCTTATAGGTGCCTTTCTTTGCGAGGCATTGGAAAACCTTCCTGGTCTTTGTGAGTGAATCTGTGTTTGAAATTCACTGCTCGATTAAGGAACCTTACAGATAGTTGGGGTACAGAGATGAGGTAGTCACTCAAAAATCATGTTAAACCCTATTATTACACACAGAGTGAGTCCATGCAACTTATTATGTGACTTGTTAAGCACATTTTTACTCCTGAACCTATTTAGATTTGCCATAACAAAGAGGTTGAATACTTATTGACTCAAGACATTTCAGCTTTAACTGTTTCATTCATTTCTCAACATTTCTCAAAACATAATTCCACTTTGACATTATGGGGTATTGTGTGTATGCCAGTGACACAAAATCTAAATGTAATCCATTTTAAATGAATGCTGTAATACAACAACATGTGGAAAAGTCAAGGGGTGTGAATACTTTCTGAAGGCACTGTATATGTTTTTCCGTCACTCTTCAGAGGCCTTGGCAAACTGAACTTTACATTATGGTGGATTCACTTGTCCATGACTTGTCCATTTACGTTAAACATGGACGCACCTACATGTGGTGGAGTTTACAGAAATGTTTAGCACTACTAAATAGCAAAACACTCAGATACTATTTTTTCTTTAAAAAGCACCAGTAAAGGATTTCAGGGTGTCTACCAGTCATTCATTTGACTGAGTATGTTCTCCTGGTTCAGCGATAGAGGGGTGAGGTTGCTGTGTGTGCGCTGATGTGAAGAGTGTGACGGAGCAGGTGGACTACAGAGTTAATGTGGCACACATGACATTTTTGACGGTCCAGGTAGTCATGTTTCAGCAGAACACTGTAAAGTAGTGCCAAGAGAACGAGAGAAGAGAGAGAGAGAGAGAGAGAGAGAGAGAGAGAGAGAGAAGAGAGGAGAGAGAGAGAGAGAGAGAGAGAGAGGAGAGAGAGAGAGAGAGAGAGAGAGAAGAGAGAGAGGAGAGAGCGAGAGAGAGAGAGAGAGAGAGAGAGAGAGAGAGAGAGAGAGAGAGAGAGAGAGAGAAGAGAGAGAGCAGAGAGAGGAGAGGAGAGAGAGAGAGAGAGAGAGAGAGAGAGAGAGGAGAGAGAGAGAGAGAGAGAGAGAGAGAGAGAGAGAGAGAGAGAGAGAGAGAGAGGAGAGAGAGAGGAGAGAGAGAGAGACGATTGGAAAATGACAGTGTCCTGTAAGTAATGGCAAATAGAGGAGAAGGAGTGAAGGATTGGGCTACCCAGACAGGCAAACAGAACATGCTAATAGAGAGGGATAATAAGAACTAAAAAAGACAAAGAGAGAGACAGTAAAGGATATATTTGGAGAAATGAGACACGAATTCACACAGATGTTCACAGACCTGAAGGTATGTGTGTTATTTCAACACAAGTCTCCCCTTTCCAAATGCGTTATTCTGGATACGAGCCAAGAATCAAGCTCCTCTAATATTTGCAGGCTTAATTGCCCAAAGTAATTTGCAACTTTTTAAATCTCCTGAACGTTTTTCTATCTTCATGCCTCCCTGTATGCTGGCTAATGTAAATGACATTTTCCCAAGCTACACGCATGCCTGCACTATGGTCCTGTGGTTTTGCACATGCCGGCACTCTACCCACCATCCATTGAACTGATCACTGGGTCCTTAGGAAAGGAAGGAAACTATGAGGAAATGATGCCAATACTTGTTATCCACATTTTCCTGCTCAACATATTAAGCCTCAATGATCTGCAGGGTAAATGACAGTCATGGCTGTCTCAGGATGTCAACGTTCTCTGTTTGCTAATGGTGTCCACTTTCCTCCCTATACTGATGTCAACACTGGTTTTGGATTAGATCATGACTTACTAAGGACTGACATTTAATCTGT
Organism: Salvelinus sp. IW2-2015; assembly: GCF_002910315.2. NCBI lineage: Eukaryota > Metazoa > Chordata > Actinopteri > Salmoniformes > Salmonidae > Salvelinus > Salvelinus sp. IW2-2015. Next base: position 69,092,426 of record NC_036860.1, read on the forward strand.
GCCATAGGGACAGGTACTGTATTGGGTTTCTAAATACATAATTATACAGAAATACAGAATGGACCACAACAATGTAATCATTTTATATTGTAAATATATCAGCCCTCCTTTGACTACCTGTCCTCAGTACTTGTACAGTATACAGTCGTGGCCAAAAGATTTGAGAATGACACAAATATTAATTTCCACAAAGTTTGCTGCTTCAGTGTCTTTAGATATTTTTGTCAGATGTTACTATGGAATACTGAAGTATAATTACAAGCATTTCATAAGTGTCAAGGCTTTTATTGACAATTACATGAAGTTGATGCAAAGAGTCAATGTTTGCAGTGTTGACCCTTCTTTTTCAAGACCTCTGCAATCCGCCCTGGCGGGCTGTCAATTAACTTCTGGGCCACATCCTGACTGATGGCAGCCCATTCTTGCATAATCAACGCTTGGAGTTTGTCAGAATTTGTGGGGTTTTGTTTGTCCACCCGCCTCTTGAGGATTGACCACAAGTTCTCAATGGGATTAAGGTCTGGGGAGTTTCCTGGCCATGGACCCAAAATATTGATGTTTTGTTCCCCGAGCCACTTAGTTATCACTCTTGCCTTATGGCAAGGTGCTCCATCATGCTGGAAGAGGCATTGCTCCTCACCAAACTGTTCCTGGATGGTTGGGAGAAGTTGCTCTCGGAGGATGTGTTGGTACCATTCTTTATTCATGGCTGTGTTCTTAGGCAAAATTATGAGTGAGCCCACTCCCTTGGCTGAGAAGCAACCCCACACATGAATGGTCTCAGGATGCTTTACTGTTGGCATGACACAGGACTGATGGTAGCTCTCACCTTGTCTTC
>NC_036860.1:69094133-69113183 GCF_002910315.2 Salvelinus sp. IW2-2015
ACAGAATTATACAGAAGTAGAGAACCACAACAATCGAAATATGTTGTGTTGTACACATATCAGCCCTCCTTTGACTGCCTGTCCTCAGTACCTGCACTTGTATACAGTATATTCTCTGACTGTCCATTCTCCCTATCCTGGTTGAGAGGGGGGCTTAATATAGGATATATTAATATCCTATACAGGTCTCTGCCTGAGACTATTCCTATGACAGGAAACCCATTACCTCACTACACAACCCCCCTCCCATTTCTKAAACAAAATCCCTCCAACATTATTTCAACCTACCATCAACCTCCTTTTCAACATTCCCTAAAACTCCACTCAACCTCCCGTTGACCTCCTCCCAACCTTCCCCCAACTTACGATCAACCTTCACCCAACCTCCCAGGTCTGAGCAACATACAGGCGTTGTCAGAGAGGAGCACACACCTCAGTAAATGTAAATGTACATAAAAACTAGCCAAACAGAACAAGGGAGAGAGTGTGGAGAGGAGAGCAGGAGACAGCCGGAGAGGAGACCAGGAGACAGCCAGACTGGGAGGGACAGCCACATCCACCACAGAAATAGAAACAGGGAGGGTCACAGGTGTGTATTCTACTGGTCAGTCTGAAGGCTCTTCCCTTACACCCCCCCCCACCTCCACTCTCCCCACCGCTGTCCTTCCTGTTTAGAGTGCAGCTTCCTGATGACACTGTCAGTGTCATAGTCCCTCATCTGGTATTGCTTTCAGATGAGAGATCACTCTAAGGCCGGAGGTCTAGGCATAGAAATATCATTATTAGAGCGGACATTCTCACTTGAGTCAATGTTCTGTGGTGTACCGGTAATAGTATTTCTATTGGTTTAGATTCCTGGAGGCTGGGTCTGTGATTACGTTGAAACCAATATCAAACTGAAAGCCTATATATTGTTCAATTTAAAAAAAAAAAAACATGTTTTTCATGGTATCCAATTGTTAGTAGTTACTGTTTTGTCTCATCGCTACAACTCCCGTACGGGCTCGGGAGAGACGAAGGTCGAGAGCCATGCGTCCCCCGAAACACAACCCAACCAAGCCGCACTGCTTCTTAACACAGTGCACATCCAACTCGGAAGCCAGCCGCACCAATGTGTCAGAGGAAACACCGTACACCTAGCGACCTGGTCAGCATGCACTGCGCCCGGTCCGCCACAGGAGTCCCTAGTGCACGATGAGACAAGGATATCCCTACCGGCCAAACCCTCCCTAACCCGGACGACGCTAGGCCAATTGTGCGTCACCCCATGGACCTCCCGGTCGCGGCCGGCTGCAACAGAGCTCGAACCCAGAGTCTCTGGTGGCACAGCTAGCACTGCGATGCAGTGCCTTAGACCACTGCGCCACCCGGGAGGCCATATTGTTCATTTTTATTTAGCATTATAATCATATGCATTCTCACAGCACAAGATGAATGTTGTGTTTTTTATTTCTCGCTGAAAAGTGGGTTTCTATTGAATAGGGCCCCAAGTTCAAGCCCAAAGCACGTTATTGGGTGTTACATGGTTGTATGCATTTATATTACATGGTCAAGTTCAGGTGAAAAACAAGTAACATGGACACAGTTAAGGGAGTAAGGAACACAAGATGGAAAAACAGAGATAATTCATTTGTCCCAATGCCTAACCCAAAACCTTTATAGTGTTGCCATGCAGCTGCACAACCAAAGTGAAAATCCTTATAGGATCTCATAAATAAGAAGACGTCAGATCAACCTGGGATTCTTTGGAAGACATTTATTACACAGCAATCACATCTCACTTACATCAACACACACACACGTAGTGTGTATACACATGTGAACACCATGCATAACGGACACAGTGGGAGAAGGAGGGTTGACTGCTTCACCTCAGGACCCAACAATCAAAGCAAATAATCAGACAGGCCCAGACAGCACTAGCACCGCGGAATAATCACAAAAGACAAAAAGCAGTAACCGCATCCAAATATCTGCCATGTTTAAGTGAAATGATCGTTTATTAAATCGTTTTGGGGGACAGCTGCCGGTAAAGAGATGATAATTGTAGTGATGATTATTGAGCAAGCCAGACCTGGGTTCAAAAGTATTCAACATTTTTCAAATACTTTGTGTTTTTGGTTGAGCTGCCTGGAGTGCAGATACCACAGAGTCTCTGTGTTTGGACTTGTGGGACCATTCCATTGGTCCCATTGCACTAAGATCAATCAAGGGCATCTTAAGTAGTTGAAAACTGGCCAACTGTTCTGCCTGCGGCTATGGAACCTGACCTGTTCACCGGACGGGCTACCGTTCCCAGACCTGCTGTTTTCAACTCTCTAGAGACCGCAGGAGCGGTAGAGATACCTTAATGATCGGCTATGAAAAGCCAACTGACATTTACTCCTGAGGTGCTGCACCCTCGGACAACTACTGTGATGTATTATTATTTGACCATGCTGGTCATTTATGAACAATTTGAACATCTTGGCCATGTTCTGTTATAATCTCCACCCGGCACAGCCAGAAGAGGACTGGCCACCCCTCATAGCCTGGTTCCTCTCTAGGTTTCTTCCTAGGTTTGGCCTTTCTAGGAGTTTTTCCTAGCCACCGTGCTTCTACACCTGCATTGCTTGCTGTTTGGGGTTTTAGGCTGGGTTTCTGTACAGCACTTTGAGATATCAGCTGATGTACGAAGGGCTATATAAATACATTTGATTTGATTTGATTTGAACACAAACACGTACACACAACACAGGTGTCTACACTGTAAAACTGTGACCTCCCTGCCAGTGACCTCCCTGCCTAGAGCAGAGGAATGGTAAAGAAGCAAGAGGAGGAAGAACCTCATGAAATAAAACACATGATGTTTTACCAGCGAGGGAAGGAAATGAGAGGGTAGGAGTGAGCGTTAGTGGTTAAAGAGGGAGAGAGGGAAAGAGAGGGAAAGAGAGAGAGAAAGAGGGGAAATCCACATTTCACCTCTAAGGAGGAGAGGGAGAGGGTGCGCCACCTGTTAGGTGTGAAGCCAAAAAGGCTTGACTACATTCCTAGCCAGCTGCTCTCCTCTCCTGCAGGGCTTTCCATTGGGTTGCTCCCTCCTGGCCCTCCAAATACAATGAAAATTGTGTCGGAAAACAATGTGAGGCTCTCGGCATTGTGGAGAGAAAGGTTTGGAGTGGCCTACTTTGACAGGGGTAGCAGAGAACTGTGTCAAGGATGTGACGCTTGACTGCATCACACTACACACAAGAGCAGGGGACTGACTAAGTTTTATAATGTAGGGCCTTACTATTTAACCTCAGATCTGAAAGTTTCTTCATTCACAGTGGTAGCACCTCGCCATGACGTTAGCTGTCAATGCAACACCATGGCAAACTCACCAGCATTTTGCTAGCCCATACAAACGGAAACATTTGTGAAGTCAACATTTTCAGTGTTATGGGTTCATGAATCAATGCAGGCAATGATGGGCTTGATTCCAAATTGACCTTTGATCCCTGGATGATAGTCAAATCAACACGTTTGAGCTACGATAAGAACTCTTTCCATCGTTGGTCTGCTTTCGCACATTACAGAGCAGCCAAATCCTGCCCCACCCTTCCGCGCTACTCACAGCTCCATATGGCTTTCACATCAGCTCTCCTCTCGCCTCCTCCTCTCTTCCTTCAGCTTCCTCTCCTGTGTTTGTTTGTCCTCCGTTCAGGTCCCAGGTGTTTTCCTCCGCCGGCTCAGGATCTGCGTTCTGTAGCGGAAAGAGTTGGTTAAGCCCGTCATCCTCTGACTCAGGTACAAGTGGTTCCCCTCCCTCTCCTTCGCTTCTCTTCTCCTCCTTCACCGCCGTGGTCCTACACCTTCCGTATCCCGCCCCGGGACCCTGCTCCCGGCTTCCTCACTCTTTCCCAACATCCAACAATAACACAACAAACTCCACTTCCTGTCAGAACGGGAACAATAGTAGGATAGCTTTGATGGCGTATGGTAGGTTGTTGTAGGTGCTGGCTTATCAACACTGAAATCACAACCTGAGTCATAGATCTGGAGTCAAACTGAATCTTCGTTGTTCTTATGTTCCTAATATCTTTGAAATAAATAGTTTTTTTTCATATGATGTGGTCATTTTACTGTAGCAGACACTATATTTCAGTCAACACATAAATCCAGTGTACAAGGGATGAAACCCACAACTGCTCCAACCAACTGTGCCCTAACAACAGCTGTACAGATTAGTTGGAGTTGTGTATGTGTTATGAAACAAACCCCAGCGAAGCACAAAGAGGTGTAATGTGTTATGATACAGACAGCAGGCTAGGCAGGTGCTGCAGATGACAGAGGTAGTCATTAATAAGTGCATCAGGAGACTACTGTGTGAGCACAGAATACTGCATCAGCTCTCTCCCTTTGCCATATGGGTCCTTCAGCCCCCAGCCTCCGGCCTCCAGCGCTGAGCCTTCAGCCTTCAGTCCCACTAGCACAAAGAACCTGGACATTACCTCTCCTGGACTTTCCCTAATAAAACAGCTATGCATGTCTGAAATGGCACCCTAATTCCCTATATAGTGAACCACTTTTGTCCAGAGCCCTAAGGGCCGTGGTAAAAAGTAGTGCACTACATAGGGAATAGGGTGCCATTTCGGACACAGATCCTGGACAGCCAGTGGACTCAGTTCACTCACAGAGCCTCTCTGATGTGTTAGTCATAAACATCTTTCTTTCCCTCCCTCTCTCTCTCTTCCTCTGTCTCATTCTCTCCATCTATCAATGCCTCCATTTATTCGATTAGGCCCGAGTCCTCCCAGGGTCATCCTTGTGTTAGGATTCCGAGTTGCCCGTGGCAACAATTTGACCATCCCGCCTCCGCACCAAGTCCCTGTCCCTTTTGTCCACACACACAGTGGACGGACGGAGGGAGTGGTGGATTTCGAGGGGTGTTTGGGAAGGTTAGAGAGGGGAGGGAGGCGATGACTCATGCCACATACCACCCTGCAGGGCACAACAGCACCCCCTGTTGATGGTTAGGGGAAACCCCGCGGCGTGGGTGTATTGTCTCTAGAGAGTGCAGAAATGACATCACATAACAGGACATAACACTCACCTCTTTGGTTTATGTGGCCGGGGTGGAGGAGGGTGGGGGCGGGAGTGGGGGGGGGGGGGCACAGGTGGGAACTAGTGTGTTGTTCTTTCTACTGTACACACGGCGATAGGCTACTCGTACTCGATCAATGCCCTCCATTGTTTAACTTCATGAGCATTTAGCAGGATTGATGGATATACTGTATAATCGCACAAACGGATATTCTGACAGACGGTACACATTGAGGAGTGTGAGGCCGCTACTGTAACAATGGCCTTGGAAATCAGAATCCTTGGCAGACTCCTTATACAACTAGCTGTTCTGTGATGTGGCCGCATGTCTTGGCGTTTTGACGACGTCATAATAATAATTGACGATTGTCCACTTCATGTGTTACGATGTGTTGCTACGTGTTACTATGCACTACTTGTTGTTTTGTTATTTTTGCCATGCGTAACAGTTTTGTTAGGCAATGACGTTGTCCATCGGTATCACCATCTGTGCCCTCGTACAGGAAACCGAGTGTTTATTGAGTTGTGAGAACGATGGATTGTCTTGTCAACAGGTGTACCTCGGGTCTCCTCTGAACATGTGCTAGTGGAGCGTGAGTACCCTCCCTTCTGCCTTCACACTAGCCCTGTCCTATCTTCCCTTAAACACACACACATACACAGCCATGTGCACAGACACACATCACAAACGCATGCCAGCACGCGCATACACACACACACACACACAACACACACCAAGACACACACACACTCGCGGCGGCGGCAGGGAGAGGAAACTGCAACACAATGATAAGGTCTCAGAACACAATGGGTCCAGCAGAGCTCACACAGAGCCAGGACCAGTTTAGCTCTGAAAGGTCAACAAGCCTCTCCAGGCTTTCATTCGGCTCCCGACGTTATTATTGTTAACGTTCTAATGATTACTCTGATGGTCTTTATTTTGCAAATGTGGAACCATCCGGAAATACCAATGAAATATGAAAATGCAGGCCAGAKAAAAAAMAAAAAAGAGAGACGGCGAATGTGTTTGACGTCGAGCTTCCCGTTGCCTGTGAGTTTTTCAGCTCTGTGGCTGCTGCTGCTGGGATCGCTGGTGAGCTGCCAGGTTAACAGCCCTTAGTCCTTTTGTCTTTGTCTGGGCAGCTAACGGAACAATACCCATCACTGGACAATGCATGGGGCAGTTTTGGAGGTTTGGGTTGTGTTTTATGAGTTTTCCTGTATTCAGACTCAATACAGCACAGTATAATGTCTTGTGTGGTGATGCTGAATGTCAGGAGAAGGTAATGAATTGTGTCCATATTTTAACCTCAGATGTTTTAGAGTAGCTACAGTTGATTACAAAATCCAACTTTTTCAAGATACTATATAAAGATACTATATATGGAGTGTTTGCCTCTGGGGGTGCTCATGAGCCAAAAAGGGGTGCCTAAATAGAGGAGTGAAACTTTCCCTTTAGATTAGTCATGAATCACGCCTATAGACAGAACGCAGAGAGAGGACCCGTCTTAACTTCGGTAAGACCGGATCGAGAAAGACAGCAGTTCTTCTCGACAACAGTGGCCGTGTAGCAGCATCTGTCTGCTCTATCCTCAAAGGAGAGGGGAGCAGGYGCASGTCAYCCCACCCAAATGTCATCCCCGTTACATAAGCCAGCACTGTATTCTATTCTCCATTATGGCACATATACAACTAACATTCTCCATTCTGAACACTCCCGATGCAGCGGAAAGGTCACGGTATATAAAAAATAAATACGGTATTGTCGCTGACCACTGGCATCATGCAAAGGTTAGCATGGAGAGTTGACGACCGGGGGTGCTTTTTTGGAGGCTGTTTACCCCCCCTGATGTTATGTCTGTGATTCATGAATTATGTTTTCATCTGCAATGAATGGATTGCACTCATTTATCAATACCATAATACAGGTTAACCTTTAACTGGAACCGTATGGACATCAGGCCATTGTTGACCGTTATATCTCAATCATCAGTTGTCTGTAATTGAAGGATAAACTGCAATAGAATTTGTAAAACTACCACCCGTGTTAGTGTGAAACGCTCCAGGTCCATGAAGATGGCATTCTTTAGAACGCGGGTAATGACTGCAATTTCACATTGCACACAAAGACAGCGTGCAGTGCGTCACAATAAAAACTTCAGAAGAACAAATGTAACCCCAACTATAACTGTTGGTTATGAATTCATCATTGTTTTTTGTTTTTTTAAAGACAGCTTTTGATGAGCCTCAGAGAATGACTGATCCCATACTCTTACTCCTGCTGCTACTGGGAGGCTGGTACTCAGAGAAATCCGACCTAGAGACAGAGACACTCTTTCTTGGAGCCTCTCTAGTTCTAATTACATGGTGATAAGACAACAACAATGGCACATTACCAGAGGAATAAAGGAAGAACAGTGGAGGAAATAAAGTGTTGGCTCCATTCTCATCTCCACCCTTTCTTTCTCTCTCTCTCTCTCTCTCGATCTCTGTCTCTCTCTCTTACACGCACGTACACTCACACGCACACACGCACGCGCACTCATCAAGCTTCTCATTAGATCAAACAGCTGTCTTTGTGTGAACTACGGTGAGGTGTGGAATTCAGCCTCTGTTTGACTGCCAGCGTGTCACAACGGAGGCTAAGTCAAGACTGAGACTGAGAGGGAGATTTGTGTGAATGAGAAGACAAGTAGAGAAATTGATACAGTATGATATCTGACCAGAGCAGAATATAGGATTATTACTGCAAATTGATCGTTTAAAATGTCAGTGTTTCTTAATCCTGATTTGTTCATTTTGCCCTGGCACTACACACCTGATTCCACTAATCAAAGGTTGGATGATGAGTTGATTAGTGGAATCAGGTGTGTAGTGCTAGTGCAAAAACTAAAATGTGCACCCATTTGCGTCCCCAGGACCAGGACTAACAGGCACTGGGTTAAATGCTTCACCAGGTATTGGAAAGATGTGTCGATCTACTTAGGCCTGCGAAGAATCTGTGCCTCTCAAACCCGCACATTGGCAGTGGGTTGTGGGATGACAAGGGGAGGGGACAGAAGGCAGAGAGATGGATGGGAGAGGTACGTTGTCCAAATAGCAAGGCTTGGCAAGAAGACAAGGCAGTGAAGGAGTGAAGGACACAGAACGTGGACTTCGGTATAGTACTCAGGGATGGACATGTGAATAACAGTGTCAGAGAAGAGAGTCAAGCCAATATAAAGGAACAAGCATGTTCATTGTCTCTCCATTACTCTTGCCTTCCACTCTCCTCCTAATGCGTCAGTGTGCAACCTGTGTGTGTGTGTGTGTTTGTGTGTATGTGTGTGTTTTGCACACACTACAAGAAGGGGGAAGTTCTGCATTGTCTAAGTTCTCCACTCAGTCAGCCCTCCACCACCATCATCATCAGCCTACCCCGTCCCTCCCCCCCCCACTCCCTGTCTTGTGCATATTAACAATAGTCTATTCTGTGGCGCCCCGTGCAAGAAGGGACACACCCAACCCAAGGCCGGGCTGCAGGGAGAGAAATTTGGGAGGTGGCCAGTCATCAGGGACAGTGGCTCGATTCTCGTCTGGGAGCGTGGACAGGGGACAGGGGGCGGTGGTCTGTCTTAACTGTCACATGCTGATTCTCATGGTATGTTTGAGTGAGAGAGCGTGAGAGATAGTGTGTGTGTGTAGGCATGCCTACGTGCATGCGTGTGTGTGTCATTATTATGTCTCAGTCTGTTCATAACAGCCCAGTACATCTATAGCATGGGGCATTTTTGATTCACTGTGAACTGACTTGGTTTCTCTCTCTCTCTCTCTTTCTCAATCCRTCCCTTTCTCCTTCTCTCTCAATCCCTCCCCTTCTCTCTCTCACTCACTCTCTCAGTTCAATTCAAAGGTATTTCTTTGGCATGGGAAACATATGTTTACATTGCCAAAGCAAATGGAATAGGCAATAAACACAATGGAAATAAACAAGGGAAACATTAGTGAACATTACGCACACAAAAGTTAAAGAATATAGATATTTTAAATGTGCCACAAATCGTTCTGCTTTGCTTGCACACTGTGGTATTTCGCCTAACAGATATGGGAGTTCATCAATGTTTGATTTGTTTTCAAATTCTTTGTGGGTCTGTGTGATCTGTGGGTATTTTATGTCTCTAATGTGGTCTCTGTCTCTCTCTCTCTCTCAATCCCTTCCTTTCTCTCTTTTTGTACATTACATGGGCCCCCGTGTCCAGCAGCTAGTGCCGATTGGGCAGCTGACCCAAAAAAAGTCCCCACCGGCGTTACATAGAATCACAATGCACCCCATTACAGTGGGGGACAGACCAGACAGAAGGTCACTCCCTCGCCCCCATGCTCCGACACGACAATCTCCCTCCCTAACTACACAGACCACAGTCTTTTGAGCCAGACTTCCTCCATTGTCACATTCGCAAATATACCGTTTCTGAGTGTCTGGGTCTGCACACTAGTGCAATTATATYATTATGTGATTGTCGCGCGGGGGYAAAAAAGAAAGAGACGAGGGCTTTTGTGTGCCGATGGATGGAATGTGGTGCGCATGGCATTTTTTCTGCAAAAGGGCAGTTTTCTGGAACCTTGTGCCAAGGAGAGGAGGGTGAGATCACAGCTGGTAGTGTCCACTCTGTATCTCTCTCTCTCTTACTCTCCCGACCCCCCCCATTCCATTTCTCTCTCTCGTTCTCTCTTTTTCTCTCTCTCTCTCTTTATATATACAGTATATCCCTCTATCTGTCCCGTAGAATTCCAGGTTCGTGCCGCTGCTCTTGCACAGATGTGGCCTTTCGCTGGGTCTTGAACAGGATTTTGGGAGTCAGAAGATAAGGGTTAGGGCACACTGCGAGACCATGGTCCGAGGGCCTGGGGCGAGTGCTCCGTTCTGCGATAGTGGAGCAGCACTATTGTTGCTGGTCAAGAGCTGTTAGTGAGATAAGAGCAATTTGAGCCGAGGCAGGTGTTTATTGAGATTACAGTAGGCTGCAGCATGGCGGCCTTTTGAATCAAAGTCAAGACTAACAAATCAGGCGTTTCATCAACCTTTCTCTTTTACTGGAAGAGAATGTCTCACTCTCAACCGTTTGCAAGATTTTCATCGATGACCTCTCTGTATTTGACTCTGTTTTTTTTATGAGGTGTTATTGCTTTATCAGGGGCCTCCTTTGCCATTTAATGAAAACAGCAGGACCCAAGGTTCTGTGGCACCAGGACTAGTTTAGGAATTCCTCCTCATTAGATGTACCGTACACAATTTCAATCCCATCTCGTGAAAATATCTAGTAATCTATGCTACTTAATCCAAGTTATGTTCCCACTCTATTTACAATGTTTCACGGTATTAGGCCTGCAGTGCCCCAGTGTCTTACTTAGCACACTATGAACAATAAACCAAGTTTGAAACGAAACCACATTTTTTTTACTTGGGTACTTGGGGAAAATTCCCATAGAATTCCAGCATGTCTGATCCCCTCGCCTCTCGTCAAAGGCTCCCTCTAGAGATCACACAGCGTGTAGTATGTGAAAGAATGCCAAGGGGACGGGGCAAAAGAGCTAGAGGGCTTGAGATTCCCATCTAAAAACCGATTACTCCGCATTAAAATTGATGCCAAAGATATTTTACAGCGGCAGTAAAAGTTATGAAGTACAAAGAAGTAGAATCAAAGGTAATTTAATATCAACATCTTGTCCACACAGACTGAACTGGATAAAAGTAGAGATGAGTCAAGGACTGGACCCCTGCTATCACCATGGCTGGCCCTATACTCAGCCAAGTTACTCAGTTCATCTTAAAATACCCCTAACGCATTGTTGTGAATGCAAAATGTCTGGCTCGATCAGGGGTATCTTCCAAAATGTTTTGGCATGTCACCAGAACGACATTTTCCCATCAGTATGATAATGCAACGTATGGTGCATGGTGCTCCATGGTGCTCCATAGTGCAGCGCCTCCGGTGGCCATGTCTGTCCCTACAGGGCTGACAAGGGAACATCTATGGAGCGGAGTAGAAGGCGCTAAACTAACGCTAGACGAGGAGGTGCAACCTAAAATCATGAGAGCATTCGAAGGGGATATGCGCAACTCTTTCCTCACATTTAAAAACGTTGTGTTTCATTAGCTGTTTGAAATAGCTCACAGAATATATTGTACCCACATAAGTAAGTTCTGTGGCATTGTCGGGCTGTAAAGGACATGGGAGATAAGACCACAACTCAGTGTTGTATTAACCTTAGAATTTTTGTAATACCTGATATAAACGCAACATTCTGTATTTCTACATTGTGACCAAATTGTCCCTAGCTGCTAAAGGAAATGTGACATTACATTTATATAACAGTGACATTTCACATTATGAACATTGTGAACTTTTCCTTTCCTGCAGGCTCAAGCCTCCCTCCATCCTCTCTTTCTCTCTCTCACTCTCTCATTCATTGTTAGCCAGCTGACAGGTGGAGAGATAGACAAAGGCCAGACTTTTCCTGATGTGGTGACAAAATGCTACTGCCACGGGTTCAATACACACGTAACACAACATTAGACAAACGCACGATTTCTCCATAAATAAGGTTGCAGAACATCCAAACCATCCAATCTGTAAGACATGTTATATTTAATGAATTGACTTGATTTTTTTGTGACGCAGAAAGATATGTCGTACACTGTGAAGATTCAAAAGTATTCAGTACGCTGAAGTGAGTGCAGGTCAGTAGACGTAAATGGCTTGGTGGCGCCACCATGTGGTAGAATGAACTAAATACAGTCCAGCACCTCTACCTCATCCTCACATAATTAAACATGGAGATAAATAACAATTACACATGACACTCTCCAAGATGTATTGTATATTGAATATGAATCAGGGGTCATTTTTCCATTACCGTCCTGCTAGCTGTGCTACCATACATTATCACAGGAGGCTGCTGAGGGGACGACGGTTTATAAGAATGGCGTCCTCCCCTCAGAGTGTATAGAATGGTATCAAACACATGGAAACCATGTGTTTGATGTGTTTAATAATATTCCATTTATTSCATTCCAGCAATGAGCCCGTCCTCCTCAATTAAGGTGCCACCGGCCYCCTGCGATTCTGATGAGACCGTTGGTGCTCTGGGTCTCGCTGAGACCTTGCTTCTGCATAGTGAGCTGGTGACAGTCGATGTGACGGAACTCGGCGCAAAACAGGTCAAACAGGCCAAAGAAGGACATGCCCAGAGCCCACTCAGAAGTGGCCGCTCCAGAGCGGAAGCGCAAATGAGAGAGTATGCCTGTAGACACTAAGGAGGGAAAGGGCAGTCAAGATATTGGTTTCCGTGTTGACAGTACAGCTACATGATCTTCCTCATTCTGTATAGACAGATTCCGATGTGATTGTGCTGCCATGGAATCATATACACTTCACCACACAAAACAGCTAGGCAACAGCATATTTAACTCAACAGAGTAAACATTTGAGAAAATCAAATCAAATCTAATGTTATTTGTCACATGCGCCGAATACAACAGGTAACATAGACCTTACTGTGAAATGCTTACTTACAAGCCCTTAACCAACAAAGCAGTTAAGGAAAATAATATTTACTAAATAAACTAAAGAAAACATTTAATAAAAGAGCAACAATYAAATGACAATAWTGAGTCTAAATATAGGGGGTACCGGTACTGAGTCAATGTGTGGGGGTACAGGTTAGTCGAGGTAATTGAGATAATATGTACATGTAGGAAGMGGTAAAGTGACTTTGCATAGATAATAAACAGCYAGTAGCAGCAGTATAAAAAGGGAGGGGTCAATGCAAATAGTCCGGYTAGCCATGGTGCTCCGGTACCGCTTGCCATGCAGTAGCAGAGAGAATAGTCTATGACTAGGGTGGCTGGCATCTTTGGCAATTTTTAGGGCCTTCCTCTGACAKCGCCTGGTATAGAGGTCCTGGATGGCAGGAAGCTTGGCCCCAGTGATGTACTGGGCTGTACGCACTACCCTCTGTAGCGCCTTGCGGTCGGAGGCCGAGCAGTTGCCATACTAGGCGGTGATGCAACCAGTCAGGATGCTCTCGATGGTGCAGCTGTAGAACCTTTTGAAGATCTGAGGACCCATGCCAAATCTGTTCAGTCTCCTGAGGGGGAAGGCGTTTTTCGTGCCTTCTTCACGACTGTCTTGGTGTGTTTTGAGCATAATAGTTTGTTTGTGATGTGGACACCAAGGAACATGAAGCTCTCATCTTGCTCTACTAAGCCCGATGAGAATGGGGGCGTGCGCCTCACAAGTCCTCAACTGGTAGCTTCATTAAATAGTACCACAAAACACCAGTCTCAACGTCACCAGTGAAGTGGCGACTCCGGGATGCTTTTTGAACGGTAGTGTACATATACAGGTTGGAGCAGGGGGCTGCCACACTGGGCGCCTATGGAACAGTTGTTGTGGGTGGTTAGGTGCCTTGCTCAAGTGCACAACAGCAGGCAATGGCATCTAGGATTGGATAGTAGCAACCCTCRGGTTTCCAGCTCACTTCCCACCAGACCTGGATTCAAACTGGCAACCATCCGCTTGCTGGCACGCCTCACTAACCGCTAGGCTACCTGCCGCACTGGCGTTTTATTAACTTTCCAGCCGTAATTTATTTCATGATGACAAATGACCGCAAAAGCTTGTTCTGTCCGAGGTATCARTACTTGGTACACCACATCAAATAAGATAAAAAATAGAAGTATTGCCATTGTACTTTTCCTCTCTGTGCCCAGTCATAGCATTCCTAAACTTAATCTCCACTTAAATTGGATTATTTGTGGCAACATGATTCGTGTACTGTAGGTCTGCGTTTCTCAGGAGTCGTTAAACCCTTTACAGTGTTGTAAAGACCAGTGRGACTCCTACCTGATGTAGGGGATTCTCTCTGTGATATTAAAAGTCAAGAACTGTGTTTAGTATTTCAACACTTCAGTGAAAATAAAACTCTTTCCAGAACACACTGTGGAGTTTGACACGAACAGAATGTAGCTATTCAGTTCATGTGTTTTGTTTCTCGCTCTCAGAACGTATGTTTTTTCTGTGTCTGTTACTTGCACCAACAGTACTTTTTTATTATAGACACCATTTCATTGTACATTAGCTTGAGATATCAGTGACCACAGCAAACCAGCCGGTCAGATACTCGCACCGTCCATACGCCCACAGTGCCAAACACCGCCAAYCRGATCGGAAGCAGCACACAGGACCACATTATGATCCACTTAGGTCACKTGGGATAAATTAAACTAGACACCCAGGAGTCATTAAATGATCCTCTTTGCTCTTCTAATGAGTATCTAATCACATATAGACACAAGCTATGGGCTAAATATGTCATATGTTCTCTACTCTGTTTTGGAACACAAAGATACAGTATAATGTACTTTAAAAGTTCAAAATTGTAAGCTGAAAAATATTTGCCACTCAGTTCATACGATTATGTTRGTAAATGTGAAACCCTCCATTTAGMATGATATATTTAGGTTACGTTATTAATTAGGTTAGGTCACGTTATTAATGGAATAACACTTGTACAATATCATCCAAATTAGAGGATGCACAGTATCATACGTCTTACCCAGTCGCACAATAGCATATGAATTGGATGAGACCAGGTTGCTTGATGCGCTGTAACAACAAATTTGAATTCTGGGGAGAATTTACGTTGATGGTTAGGGAAACTAACTACAAAGGTTAGGATCATTTACATGAAGGTTAGGAGAACTAAAATGACAAAGGTTAGGTGAATTTAAGTAGCAGGTTAGTTTTCAAGATATGTAACTTTCAAAATGCAAAATGATGCAAAATGCATCATACAGGGAAGATTTCCTGACAAGATTTCCTGACAAGCGAAACATTGTGGGACTACGTTGACAATGTACTAATAAAACAAATACCAAAAGATACTTTTTGGGTGGAGTTTTCCTTCAGGTTTTGGATAAGGGTTAGGGGACGGGTTAACTCAAATGCATCAGTTATCCCCTACTCAACTCGAACACGCAACCTTTGMATCGCTAGATGGTAGTGGGATTACACACCCCACCCGACTGACCAACTGACCGACCCCCCTCCTTTTGTTTCTGTTTTAGTAGGTATCATACGTCTTGGAGGTGCTAAGAAATACATAAAGTATGTTTCATATGGCTCTGAGGCCAGGCTGACAAACATGGCCTGATTGTGCTACCATGTGGTAMAATGGACTAACTACAGTACAGCGTCTCTCTCACCGTCACCCTACAGATTCCTYTAACAGTGAAAGCAATACCATGAGACAACCTACAGAGAGAGGAAACATAGCAACCACCACTGCTGTAGTCAAAAAATGAACAAAGATCAGAAAAATCTCATCAATATRWRCKGTAAACTCAACAGAAACCAAACAAAGAGGTTTAGCTAAGGAGATGCCGCATCAAAGTTAGTAGTATTTTATTAACTAAAAAGAGTAGCAGTTTATTCAACAATAGGTTAAAAATATGTACACTTATGTAAAGCTCATTAGTCAGAGCTGAATGTTCAATTATTATATCATTATTACATTACTGTTCTGTTTATTGTACATTATGATCCCATTATGATCCCATGCTCTGTTTCTCGCTGAGGCCTTGGTTCTGCACGGTGAGCTGGTGACAGTCGATATGACGGAACTCGGATGCAAAGAGGCCAACTAGGACAAAGAAGCACATCACGAGAACCCACTCYGAAATGGACGCCATTGAGCAGTAGCCAGTATCAAAGAGTAGACCCATGGTCACTGAGGAGGAAAGGGGAGTCAAGGAGCACAACCCAAACAGGTGACAATGTCTAAAATATAGTCGTTTGTAGGGAGGACATACAGTTTATTGTATTATTTTTCACGTGCAATGTTTTCACTTTATATTCAGGTAAAGAAGCATGATTTAGGATTATTGTTTTTTAAAATAATTTACAGTTAGCTGTGTTGACCCTGGATCACCATTCAGCTCTGTTGATCCTGGATCACCATTCAGCTCTGTTGATCCTGGATCACCATTCAGCTCTGTTGATCCTGGATTCAACCCAAACAGGTGACAATGTCTAAAATATAGTCGTTTGTAGGGAGGACATACAGTTTATTGTATTATTTTTCACGTGCAATGTTTTCACTTTATATTCAGGTAAAGAAGCATGATTTAGGATGATTGTTTTTTAAAATAATTTACAGTTAGCTGTGTTGACCCGGTGGATCACCATTCAGCTCTGTTTGATCCTGGATCACCATTCAGCTCTGTTGATCCTGGATCACCATTCAGCTCTGTTGATCCTGGATCACCATTCAGCTCTGTTTGATCCTGATCACCATTCAGCTCTTGTTTGATCCTGGATCACCATTCAGCTCTGTTGATCCTGGATCACCATTCAGCTCTGTGATCCTGGATCACCATTCAGCTCTGTTGATCCTGGATCACCATTCAGCCTGTTGCACCTGGATCACCATTTCAGCTCTGTTGACCCTGGATCACCATCAGCTCTGTTGACCTGGATCACCATTCAGCTCTGTTGATCCTGGATCACCATTCAGCTCTTTGTCCTGGATCACCATTCAGCTCTTTTGATCTTGGATCGTCGAGCACTCCCCTTGTGCTCTCCCCTCTCTCTGATTTATCTCAGCTGATAGATCTGACGTTTAAAGGACACTTGTGATGACCAAGATTGGTGCAGATGCTACAGAGGGCAGCTCTGAGAGGGCCCCACTCAGCGACGGTCTTTAGAGGCTGGACTTTATAGGTGAAGCCACACCTGCAACCAGAAGTAGGCTCAACAAAGGCGCCAGAAAAGCCCGAACACATGGTTGCCAAACAACACAGATTGCTGAAAGAGGTGGAGGAGAGAGAAATGGGTGGTGAGAGGGAAGAGCCAGGCAGGATATTGTCAACCATATATGGGGGATATCAATGTCATCTTTTTTAGGGACATTGCTAGGATTTGGGGCGTATTGGGATTCGTATGAAGAATACATTACTTTTAGTTATAGTATCCTATTGTCATATCGTAAAGCGTACCCACGCTGCCGAGGATGGAGATCGCCAGAGATGAGCGAACCTGCCTGAAAACCGGGTCAACACAGGATGATAGGAGAGGAAGGAGAGAAAAAAGAGACGAGAGGGGTGGGTAGAGCGAGGGTAGAGTTAGGGAGGATAGAAGGGAAAAGAAGGTTGAAAGTGACATTACAAAGACAAGAAAGAATATAAGTGGTATGAACCAACGTGTAATGCCGAATTAAATCACTTACTCAGAAGCACAAGATGTTGCAGAGGTGGTAAAAAAGATACAGCTCTGTGGATCTAGGTGTCACATTACTGGAGCCCAAAATTCACATTTAATATTTACAAATCGGAAACGACTTGTTAATGAAAGTATGACTTCGGACAATGAGCCACCCCTGTGTAATGGTATTGTGGCATTTGTGGGCTCATTAACATTTCCCAGATGTTTTGTTAGTGTTTATAACAGTTAAAACTTGTTGGTAGTGCCTCTATGGAAGTACCAAATACACAAGCGGAATTCGGGGTAAAACCCGTTCTACATGACACCAGCAGTCACTCTTACATGATGTAGGGGAATCCGCTGTGATATTAACAGTCTCATTTGATACAGCGATACCAAAACCTGGAAGAACAAGTACTGCTTTAGTATATCAATATTTTCAGTTGATTTTCTGTTTGAAGCACATAGTAGGTTTCTTATCAACACCATCTCATTGTACCGTAGCATAAGCACCACACTATTATTCTATCTAGAGAAGTAGCTGGAGAGGAGACCTGTCTGTTAGATACTCACACCACCCACATTCCACAGTGCCAAAAACCGCCAAGCAGATTGGAAGCAGCGCCCAGATTATTGTTTACTTACGTCACCTGGGAAGGATGAAACGAAGACAACTGAGACACCCAGATACACTTTAGGACCAATTTCAATAAAAAGGGACAAAGGTCCGCAACTAAGGAACTCAGGAATTCATAAAACATCTTACCCCATGACACTTCAAATGGTGACTTATCCCAGAAAAAGAACACAGATGTCTGCCAATGATCTTTTGAGGTTTATTGACGGACAAACACACCGTCTTACAATCAGGCATGTCAGAACACCTGCCTCAGAGCCTTAGACAGGAAACTGGCACCTATAAACCTGGTTACGGAGTGTCCCAAGAAATATCAAACAAAACTAAGGTTAATCATTGTATGTTGAAGTGAGTATATGCTTGGTTGGTGCCACCATGTGGTAGGATTGATTAAGTGCAGTACAGCACCTCTGCATCACCATCAGACACACGATTCCTGTAACAGTGGAAACCATTACTATTGTGACAACCAACAGAGGAATGAAACACAGCATCCATCCACTGCAGCAGTCAAAACTTTGAAGACAAAATTCTTCCCCTTCAACAGGAAACAAAGATGTAGGCTCCAGGGTGAATAGATGCTGCAGACTACTTACTCCGAAAGCTAATCTTGACCTGTATTTTCTGCAATGACGCTCAGGGTTTGACTGAGTGGAGCTAATCTTGACCTGTATTTTCTGCAAAATAACGCTCAGGGTTGACTGAGACGAAGCAAATCTTGACCTGTATTTTCTGCAATAACCGCTCAGGGTTGACTGAGACGAAGCAAATCTTGACCTGTATTTTCTGCAAATAACACTCAGGCTTGACTGAGACGAGGCAAATCTTGACCTGTATTTTCTTGCAATAAACATCTCAGGGTTGACTGAGACGAGGCAAATCTTGACCTGTATTTTCTGCAATAACACTCAGGGTTGACTGAGACGAGGCAAAGTCTTGACCTGTATTTTCTGCCAATAACGCTTGGGTTTGACTGGAGACGAGCTAATCTTGGACCTGTTATTTTCTTGCAATGACGCTCAGGGGTTGACTGAGACGAAGCAAATCTTGACCTGTATTTTCTGCAATAATGCTCAGGGCTTTGACTGCAGACGAAGCTAATGC
>NC_036860.1:69113208-69162827 GCF_002910315.2 Salvelinus sp. IW2-2015
ATCCACCATTCAGCTCTGTTGATCCTGGATCACCATGTCAGCTCTGTTGATCCTGGATCACCATTCAGCTCTGTTGATCCTGGATCACCATTCAGCCTCTGTTGGACCCTGGATCACCATTCAGCTCTGTTGATCCTGGATCACCATTCAGCTCTGTTGATCCTGGATCAACCATTCAGCTCTGTTGATCCTGATCACCATTGACTCTGTTGATCTTGGATCGTCGAGCACTCCCCTTGTGCTCTCCCCTCTCTCTGATTTATCTCAGCTGATAGATCTGACGTTTAAAGGACACTTGTGATGACCAAGATGGTGCAGATGCTACAGAGGGCAGCTCTGAGAGGCCCCACTCAGCGACGGTCTTTTAGAGGCTGGACTTTATAGGTGAGCCACACCTGCAACCAGAAGTAGGCTCACCAAAGAAGGCCAGAAAAGCCCCGAACACATTGGATGCCAAACAACACAGATTGCTGAAAGAGGTGGATGGAGAAGAAAATGGTGGTGAGAGAGGAAAGAGCCAGGCAGGATATTGTCAACCATATATGGGGGTATATCAATGTCATCTTTTTATGGGAACATGCTAGGATTTGGGGCGCTATTGGGATTCGTATGAAGAATAATACTGTAGTTATAGTATCCTATTGTAATCGTAAAGCGATACCCGGACGCTGCCGAGGATGGAGATGCCCAGAGATGAGACGACCTGCTGAAACCGGATCAACACAGGACTGATAGGGAGAGGAAAGAGAGAAAAGAGAGAGAGAGGGGTGTAGAGGAGGGTAGAGGTAGGGAGGATATTGGAATTGGAATTTGCACTGATAGTAGGTTTCTTATCAACACCATCTCATTGTACCGTAGCATAAGACCACACTATTATTCTATCTAGAGAAGTAGCTGGAGAGGAGGACCTGTCTGTTAGATACTCACACCACCCACATTCCCACAGTGCCAAAAACCGCCAAGCAGATTGGAAGCAGCGCCCAGATTATTGTTTACTTACGTCACCTGGGAAGGATGAAACGAGACAACTGAGACACCCAGATACCACTTTAGACCAATATCAATAAAAAGGACAAAGGTCCGCAACTAAGGAACTCAGGAATTCATAAAAACATCTTACCCATGACACTTCAAATGGTGACTATCCAGAAAAAGAAACACAGATGTCTGCAAGATCTTTGAGGTTTATTGACGGGACAAACCACACCGTTCTTACCAATCAGGCATGTCAGACACCTGCCTCAGAGCCTTAGACAGGAAACTGGCACCTATAACCTGGTTACGGAGTGTCCCAAGAATAGTCAAACACAAACTAAGGTTAATCATTGTATGTTGAAGTGAGTATATGCTTGGTGGTGCCACCATGTGGTAGGATTGATTAAGTGCAGTACAGCACCTCTGCACACCATCAGACACAGATTCCTGTAACAGGGAAACATTACTATGTGACAACCAACAGAGGAATGAAACACAGCATCCATCACTGCAGCAGTTCAAAACTTTGAAGACAAATTCTCCCTTCACAGAAACAAAGATGTAGGCTCTAGGTGAATAGAGTGCTGCAGACTACTTACTCCGAAGCTAATCTTGACCTGTATTTTCTGCAATGACGCTCAGGGTTGACTGGAGTGGAGCTAATCTTGACCTGTATTTTCTGCAATAACGCTCAGGGTTGACTGAGACGAAGCAAATCTTGACCTGTATTTTCTGCAATAACGCTCAGGGTTGACTGAGACGAAGGCTAATCTTGACCTGTATTTTCTGCAATAACACTCAAGGGTTGACTGAGACGAGGCAAATCTTGACCTGTATTTTCTGCAATAATGCTCAGGGTTGACTGAGACGAAGCTAATCTTGACCTGTATTTTCTGCAATAACGCTCAGGGTTGACTGAGACATCATGTAGCATGCTGTCTTTCTAATGGCAGTGTGAAACAGTCAGTCTTCACCTTCAGCTCGATAGCCTGGCTAAACGGACTGACAAAAACAGAGCCTGAAAACACTGCAGTGTTCTCCTTGGCAGGCAGTCAATCAGTCTGTGCGGCTGCAACGGCGGAGGGACTGGCTGTGTTCAGGAGAGTGCAATGTTAAAAAAAAACGTTCAGATAGAAATTGGTTATGTAGAACAGCTTATACTTATGTCACATAAGAATTGGTGTCATGCCACGTCTATAAATGTATTTCTATCTGCAACGTCATAATGGGTGTTCTGAGGGACAATGAAGGCAGACCACAGCTGACAGCCAACTCCTGCAAACAGCACTTACCTAGAGTAAATAGGACGTGGTGATTTCCCAAAGGTATTTTCTTATGTTTTTTAGAAACCCACACCCAAGGCTGCTTGTCCTAAAGGCTTGGACACATAGTGCTAATATGCCTATTTAATCATTTACCATTTACATTTAAGTCATTTAGCAGGACGCTCTTTCCAGGACGACTTACAAATTGTGATGCACCTTATGATATCCAGTG
Organism: Salvelinus sp. IW2-2015; assembly: GCF_002910315.2. Classification (NCBI taxonomy): domain Eukaryota; kingdom Metazoa; phylum Chordata; class Actinopteri; order Salmoniformes; family Salmonidae; genus Salvelinus; species Salvelinus sp. IW2-2015. The sequence continues at coordinate 69,115,681 of NC_036860.1, forward strand.
GAACAACCACTTTACAAATAGTGATCTAACTCTTTTAAGGGGGGGGGGGTTAGAAGGATTACTTATTCCTATCCTAGTATTCCTTAAAGAGGTGGGGGTTTCAGTGTCTCCGGAAGGTGGTGATTGACTCCGCTGACCTGGCGTCGTGAGGGAGTTTGTTCCACCAGTGGGTGCCAGAGCAGCGAACAGTTTTGACGGGCTGAGGGGAACTGTACTTCCTCAGAGGTAGGGAGGCGAGCAGGCCAGAGGTGGATGAACGCAGTGCCCTTGTTTGGGTGTAGGCTGATCAGAGCCTGAAGTACGGAGGTGCCGTTCCCCTCACAGCTCCGTAGGCAAGCACCATGGTCTGTAGCGGATGACGCTTCAACTGGAAGCCAGTGGAGAGAGCGCGAGGAGAAATCAGAAATGTTTCTTAATCAGAAACACTAACAATAGCACTGAAAAACCGAGATTTGGTACTATATATCAACAATATGGACCTTTGCAGTGCACATTGATTCTCTACATAATTAAACATGGAGATAAATAACAATTACACATGACACTCTCCAGATGTATTGTAATTGAATATAATCAGGGTCTCATTTGTTCCATTACCGTCCTGCTAAGCTGTGCGTACCATACATTATCACAGGAGGCTGCTGAAGGGGACGACGGTTTATAATAATGGCGTCCTCCCCTCGGAGTGTATAGAAGGGTATCAAACACATGGAAACACAAACCGTGTTTAATAATATTTCCATTATGCATTCCAGAAATGAGCCGTCCTCCTCAATTAAGGTTGCACCGGCCGCCTGCGCTTCTGATGAGACCGTTTGGTGCTCTGGGTCCTCGCGCTGAGACCTTGCTTTGGCAATAGTGAGGCTGGTTGACAAGTCGATGTGAACGGAACTCGGCGCAAAACAGGTTCAAACAGGCCAAAGAAGGACATGCCCAGAGCCCCCACTCAATCTTGACCTGTATTTTCTGCAATAACGCTCAGGGTTGACTGAGACATCATGTAGCATGCTGTCTTTCTAATGCAGTGTGAAACAGTCAGTCTTCACCTTCAGCTCGATAGCCTGGCTAAACGGACTGACAAAAACAGAGCCTGAAAACACTGCAGTGTTCTCCTTGGCAGGCAGTCAATCAGTCTGTGCGGCTGCAACGGCGGAGGACTGGCTGTGTTCAGGAGAGTGCAATGTTAAAAAAAACGTTCAGATAGAAATTGGTTATGTAGAACAGCTATACTTATGTCACATAGAATTGGGTGTCATGCCACGTCTATAAATTGTATTTCTATCTGCAACGTTCATAATGGGTAGTTCTGAGGACAATGAAGGGCAGCACAGCTGACAGCCAACTCCTGCAAACAGCACTTACCTAGAGTAAATCAGGAKGTGGTGAGTTTCCCAAAGGTATTCTTTATGTTTTTTAGAAACCCACACCCAAGGCTGCTTGTCCTAAAGGCTTGGACACATAGTGCTAATATGCCTATTTAATCAGAAACACTAACAATAGCACTGAAAACAGATTTGGTACTATATATCAACAATATGGACCTTTGCAGTGCACATTGATTGTTTAATGTTTGTAAAAAAAAATATCTGATATAACGGCTGTTTTAAAATGTTTTTAAATTCTGTTTTAAATGTGTTTGCACTGAGAAAACAAATGTCATGTTTTGTTTTTTTGATGACAGACATTGGATGGAAGGCTCGATATTCTCTGTACAGTATGTTTAAAGTAACATTTTATTTAACATCAGCAAAATTAAAAACACTTAGTTACGTAAACCCTCATCAGACACTTATGTAAACCCTCATGACTTGAAAAAGTATCCATTCCTGTATCATATCTRCTTCTACATAAATAGTGTGGATATGTTTACAGTGTTCATGTCTTGATGTGACATTTAAATCATTTCTGTTGGTACAAAAATAAAAACCAAAAGGGGAGAAAATCTTAGATCTGCTTGACTGAATAACAGTACAAGACGACAATTCGATTTGTGATACAAAAATCATTATCTGGAAGCCACGCCCCCTAATAGGCCACGCCTCATGAAAATAACCTGGATTACATAAAAAAAAAGACTGCTGGATCAACCCAATTGATGGTTAAAAAAACTACCAATGGTTAAATTAACCCATGTTTGGGCATTCCAAACAACCCAACATGTTGGGTTATTCACGCAACCCAACTAGCTGGGTCAAAATAACCTAGTGTGTGTGTGTGTCTTTAGATGTTAAGCTATGAACAGTGTATCAATGCATGATCATTGTCACGGTCTCATTTGTATTTCTATTTAACTAGGCAAGTCAGTTAAGAACAAATTCTTATTTTCAATGACGGCCTAGGAACAGTGGGTTGTTCAGGGGCAGAATGACAGATTTTTCCCCCCCTTGTCAGCTCGGGGATTCGATCTTGCAACCTTTCAGGTTACTAGTCCAACGCTCTAACCACTTGGCTACCTGCCTCATTGGCTGTACTATGAAACATCATTCATTCTGACCACTCCGTTGGTGCTCTGTGTCTTCAGACGTTGTTTCTGCACGGTGAGCTGGTGGAAGTCGATGTGACGGAACTCGGACCCAAAGAGGCCAAAAAGGACAAAGAAGGACATGACCAAGGCCCACTCGCAAATGGCCGCTCCAGATTTGTAGCCGGTATTATGAAGTATAGCCACTGGGGAGGGAAAGGCCAGTCAAGGAGCAACAACACAAGCAGATGACCTGTCAATGTCTAAACGATGCAGTTTGTATACAGTCTCATTCCCAGCTAAGTGTAGTGTACACCTCTGTTCTGCCAGTCTGGTCAGGGAATATACACTACAACCTCCATTGTTTTTGTGTCATATTTTCACCGGTATTCAAGTTGATATATTTAGCACAAACACGGTTCAGCATGCATCAACAGTGAGTAATAGATGCTTTATCTATTCCTACATGAAGTTATATCTGTAAGGATACTGGTGATGACCAGGACGGTGCAGATGCTACAGAATGTAGCTCGAAGAGGTCCAACCCAGTGACGGTCTTTAAAGGGATGGGCTTTGTAGCAGAGCCACACCTGCAGCCAGAAGTAGGCCAGGCCCACGAAGAACGCCAGGAACGCTCCCAACAAGTGGATCCCCATCACTACAGATTGCTGAAAGAGAGGGATGAAGAGAGGGAGGGAGGGATGGGAGAGAAGATGGAATGAAGGAGATATTGTCAGCAATTATCAGGGTATAACAATATGTCTACTTTTTATGTGTACATGCAAGGGGTGGAGGATATTTAAGCAATAAGGCCCGAGGAGGTGTGGTATATGGCCAATATACCACGGTTAAGGGCTGTTCTTACACACGACGCAACGCAGAGTGCCTGGACACAGCCCTTAGCCGTGATGTATTGGCATTATAACACAAACCCCCAAGGTGCCTTATTGCTATTACAGTGGCTTGCGAAAGTATTCACCCCCTTGGCATTTTTCCTATTTTGTTGCCTTACAACCTGGAATTAAAATATATTTCTTTGGGGTTTGTATCATTTGATTTACACAACATGCCTAGGCACTGTATAAACTGGTTACCAACGTAATTAGAGCAGTAAAAATAAATGTTTTTTTCGTACCTGTGGAATACGGTCTGATATACCATGGCTGTCAGCCAATCAGCATTCAGGGCTCGAACCACCCAGTTTATTACATTTAACATTTAAGTCATTTAGCAGACGCTCTTATCCAGAGCGACTTACAAATTGGTGCATTCACCTTATGATATCCAGTGGAACAAACCACTTTACAATAGTGATCTAACTCTTCTTAAGGGGGGGGGGGGTTAGAAGGATTACTTTATCCTATCCTAAGTATTCCTTAAAGAGGTGGGGTTTCAGGTGTCTCCGGAAGGTGGTGATTGACTCCGTGCACCTTGGCTCGTGAGGGAGTTTGTTCCAACCATTGGGGTGCCAGAGCCAGCGAACAGTTTTGACTGGGCGGAGGAACTGTACTTTCTCCAGAGTTAGGGAGGCGAGCAGGCCAGAGGTGGATGAACGCAGTGCCCCTTGTTTGGGATGGTAGGGCCTGATCAGAGCCTGAAGGTACGGAGGTGCCGTTCCCCTCACAGCTCCGTAGGCAAGCACCATGGTCTTGTAGCGGATGCGAGCTTCAACTGGAAGCCAGTGGAGAGAGCGGAGGAGCGGGGTGACGTGAGAGAACTTGGGAAGGTTGAACACCAGACGGGCTGCGGGTGTCTCTGGATGAGTTGTAGGGGTTTAATGGCACATGGCAGGCAGCCCAGCCAACAGCGAGTTGCAGTAATCCAGACGGGAGATGACAAGTGCCTGGCGATTAGGACCTGCGGCTTCCTTGTGAGGCAGGGTCTACTCTGCGAATGTTGTAGAGCATGAACCTACAGGAAGCGGTCACCGCCTTGATGTTATAATAGGACTTGTTCACAATAATAGGGAGATATATAATAGTATTGCGATAACTGCCCTCATCACATAGATTTAACATGAAGTAGAGATTCTAAACGATACCTGCGAAGTTTCCGAATGAGGGAGATGCCCACACAGGAGATGAAGCCCAGTACGATACTGGCGATGTTCACCTTGCTGTTCTGACCATAGTCCCTGACTCTCTGAAACCGGATCACCACAACCCACAGGCTGACACAGAGAGAGAAGGGGGTATTAAGTAAGAGTGTGTGTGTGTGTGTGTGTGTGTGTGTGTGTGTGTGTGTGTGTGTGTGTGTGTGTGTGTTGTGTGTGTGTGTGTGTGTGTGTGTGTGTGTGTGTGTGTGTGTGTGTGTGTGGTCGTGTGTGCTGTGTGTGTATCTATGTTCACCTTACCCAAGACAGCACAGACGTTGCAGATCTGAGCAAAGATGCAGCTCTGAGGATTATAGGTGCCACATTCACTATGGAACACAAATATTCACATTTCAATTCTCTACGATTAGAAACACAACATCAGACGTAACAGCCTCATAATGTGTATTGGTTATTGTAACAATACAAACCTTATTGTTTCCCTTCTCATACTTTATGTAAAAAATGTGTCTTAGTTTAGGATGATTTGAAGCAACAAAAAAAAACATGTTTTTTTTTTTATAGTGTAACTCAATGAAGTTGCTTATACATGATTTGGACATGAAGGGCAAAAAGGCTAATATAAGTACCATTGACATGCAGACAGGTAAACACAACCAAAGCATGGATTGCTGTCATACCTTGTCCATAGAAAACCAATGTCATTTTGTAATTTGGGTGAACTTTAATGCTCCATGCTAGCTATGCATGCCGCCACGGGTCCAAATAGATGCCAAATATTACCACTGCACCATTGAGCACGTCCTGACGGGTTGCATCTGGGCCTGGGACTGTGTATGTCTGTGCATGTGTGCTACGGTGTGGAGAATCAGATCAGGTGGTCAGTCCAGTGCAAGTGTTCAGCAGTCTGATGGCTTGTGGATAGAAACTGTCTCTGAGCCTGTTGGTATCAGACCTCATGCTCCGATACCGTCTTCCGGCCACGACCGCAAGGCCCTCCAGTGGGTGGTGAAGATGACCCTGTACATCACTGAGACCGTGCTCCCACCTATCCAGGACATCTACTCAAAACGGTTTCTGTGGAAGGCCGTAGCATCATCAAGGACCCCACACACGAGCTGTTCAATCCCTTACCGTCGGGAAGACGGTATCAGAGCATGAGATCTGATACCAACAGGGTCAGAGACAGTTTAAATCCACTTCAATCAGTATAGATGAAGGTGAGGAGACAGGTTAAAGATGGATTTTTAAGCTTTGAGACATGGATTGTGTATGTGTGCCAATGGGCAAGACAAAAGATTTAAGTGCCTTTGAAAGGGGTATGGTAGTACGTGCCAGGCTCACCAATTTGAGTGTTTCATGAACTGCAAGGAATGCTGGGTTTTTCACGCTCAACAGTTTCCTGTGTATCAAGAATGGTCCACCACCCAAAAGATATCCAGCCAACTTGACATTGTAGAGTCCATGTCCCAACAAATTGAGGCTGTTCTGTGTATGCTAAAATGTTTATTTTATTAATGTACTTTTTATTATTTGATTTATATTTTATCATTTCTTATTGTTGTTACGTTGTCGAGAAGGAACCTGCAAGTATGTTTTTAATTGGACGATGTATACAATGCATATCCGGTACATACGACTAAATGCAATTTGAATGTTATCACTTTTCATTTTGATCCATGCCATTGGGAATATTTAAGGAGTACTGTGAGACATTGACTTGATTGAAAGACCAGTGTGACTCTTACCTGATGTAAGGGAATCTATCTGTGATGTTAACAGTCTCATTCGATACAGCGATACCAAACCTGGCAAGAACAAGAACTGTAGTTAGTATTTTAATGCCTTCGGAAAGTATTCAGACCCCTTGACTTTTTCCACATTTTGGTAGGTTACAGCCTTATTCTAAAATGTATTAAATCGTTTTTTTTCATCATCAATCTACACAGAATACCCCAAAATGACAAAGCAAAAACAGGATTTTTTTGTTGTTGTTGTTGCTAATTTCAACAACAAAAATACAGAAATATCACATTTACATAAGTATTCAGACCCTTTACTCAGTACTTAGATGAAGCACCTTTGGCAGTGATTACAGCCACAAGTCTTCTTTGGTTTGACACTATAAGCTTGGCACACCTGTATTTAGGGAGTTTATCCCATTCTTCTATGCAGATCATCTCAAGCTCTGTCAGGTTGGATAGGTAGCGTCACTGCACAGCTATTTTCAGGTCTCTCCAGAGATATTTGATTGGGTTCAAGTCCGGGCTCTGGCTGGGCCACTCAAGGACATTCAGAGACTTGCCCCTAAACCACTCCTGCGTTGTCTTGGCTGTGTGCTTAGGGTCGTTGTCCTATTAGAAGGTGAACCTTTGCCCCAGTCTGAGGTCCTGAGCGCTCCGGAGCAGGTTTTCATCAAGAATCTCTCTGTACTTTGCTCCGTTCATCTTTCCCTCGATCCTGACTAGTCTCCCAGTCCCTGCCGCTGGAAAACATCCACACAGCATGATGTTGCCACCACCATGGTTCACCGTAGGAATGGTGCTAGGTTTCCTCCAGAAGTGACATTTGGCATGCAGGCCAAAGACTTTAATCTTGTTTCTCATGGTCAGAGTCTTTAGGTGCCTTTTGGCAAACTCCAAGCGGGCTGTCATGTGCCTTTTACTGATGAATGGCTTCCGTCTGGCCACTCTACCATAAAGGCCTGATTGGTGGAGTGCTGCAGAGATGGTTGTCCTTCTGGAAGGTTCTCCCATCTCCACATAGGAACTAGAGATCTGTCAGAGTGACCATTGGGTTCTTGGTCAACTCGCTGACCAAGGCCCTTCTCCCCCGATTGCTCAGTTTGCCCAGCTCTATGCAGAGTCTTGGAGGTTCCAAACGTCTTCCATTTAAGAATGATGGAGGCAACTGTGTTCTAGGGGACCTTCAATGCTGCAGACATTTTTTGGTACCCTTCCCCAGATCTGTTCCTCAACACAATCCTGTTCCGGAACTCTATGGACAATTCCTTCGACCTCATGGCTTGGTTTTTGCTCTGACATGCACTGTCAACTGTGGGACCTCATATAGACAGGTGTGTGCCTTTCCAAATCATGTCCAATCAATTGAATTTACCACAGGTGGCCTCCAATCAAGTTGTAGAAACATCAAGGATGATCAATGGAAACAGGATGCACCTGAGCTCAATTTCAAGTCTCTGAATAGTTATGTAAATAAGGTATTTCMGMGGGGGGGGGGGGGGTTCTTTGTCATTATGGGGTATAATGTGTAGATTGCTGATGATTTTAGTATAAAAAAAATCTATTTTAGAACAAGGCTGTAACATAACAAAATGTGGAAAAAGTCAAGGGGTCTGAATACTTTCCGAAGGCACCATACCAAACCCTGTGGAGGGTGACAGAGGCAATCATTTGATGTTTGTTTTGTTTCTTGCACTCAGAGCACAAGTGTTCTGTGTTTGTTACTAAGTAAGCATGAACATTTTCCTCATCATCGCCATATCATTGTAGCATAAGAGACCACAGTATTATTCTGTCTATCGCTAATAACGAAGTGGCTGAAGAGAGCACACGTGGACGTCAGATAAATACTTACACCACCCATATGCCCACAGTGCCAAACACCGCCAAGCAGATCGGAAGCAGTGCCCAGAGCCACATAATGGTACACGAAGGTCACCTGGGAAAGACACAATTACTCCTTTGTAGTTTATTTGAATGCCATGTAGTATCCTGACCTGAGTTTAAATACATGTGTATTTAATTATTTTTTATTTAAATACTTATTTTCTATGTATTTTAGTATTTTCAAATAATGTGGTCAAATCAACTATTTGAATCTATTGTCAAATCATTTCATATACAAAGCAAATTCATTATTTTAAATACTCCTAGGACCTGGGTTCAAATGCACTGGAGTATTTAGTTGTATTTGAGTATTTTCAAATACATGCCAATACTTTCCAAGTATACTTCCAAATACATTCCCAATATTCAACTTCTTGTATTTTCAAATATCTTAATTAGAAATGGATGTGAACGTTATTGAAATAGTAATTGAACCCAGGTCCGGTAACATTAGTATCGGTTGATTATCTGTTCATGCACATCTTACAGGATCAAAGCTGATGAGGTGAAAAGGACATTTTGAAGCTATAGGCTACCCACTTGAGAAATCACTGAGTGATAGGAAGAAAATGTTAAAAGACTGTTAAAACCTCATCAAATGACACCCAGAAAAATTGTTACTGAAAAGGAAATTGAGAGGAAAGTAAGATACAGAAAGAGCAATTTGTATTTTTTTTATTCAACTTGGCAAGTCAGTTAGGAACAAATTCTTATTTGCCTTGTTCAGGGGCAGAACGACAGATTCTGGGGATTCTCTCTAGCAACCTTTCGGTTACTGGCTCAATGCTCTTAACCACTAGGCTACCGCAATAACGACAAAGACACAATTTACACAAATAAAGATACATTGACAAGTTTCACTTTACAAGTTAATGTTACATGCACAAGTACAGTGAAATACCTTTCCTGCAAGCTCTATGACAAGATGTCATAGTAACATACAAGAGAAGAATATTTAAGCCAGAGAAAGAGAAGTTTAGTAAAAAGTGGTTTAAACTCACAGAGGTTTTCTTGTATGTACAGTTGGGAGGGAAAGCTAACACAAGCTCTTGATTTTTTCACATCTAACTCAATTCGAAATGCCTCTCCCCCTTGGCCTTCACTGTCAAATATACCGTAATAACACCAGTAGAAAGTTATTTCTCACTCGCTTTTCCAGAGAGAAGTATGGTACAAGTATTACGTTGGGTCAGGGCTAGATTAAGAAATATGCCCCGGGGTTTAGATATTTTTAATTATTTTATTGGTGATAATGAAGATTGGTACGAGGATGACAGTATTGAGGTGTGAAGATGTGACCCGATAGTGATTTTGACCATGACAGTGTTTTAATTAATTCAAATAAAGTTGCCACGAATCACCATGAATAAAAAGGGAAGGACATAGCTCGTTTGAGCATCGGATCATGCCCAAGTGAGTGGAACTGGGGAATTTGGGTTTAGACACGTACGCGAGTTTCCTTGGTAATACAGGGATGTTTTCTGTTCATGTGTGTTGTGTATATCTGTAGATAAATAAAAAAATAAAAAATAAACATCGTGCAGGATACGGCAAAGGTGCCCGAGGAAAAGCTCCGGGCCTGTCTACCGTATCTGACTTGACACTTCTCCCTCCCTGTACCATCAACACTCCCTCCACTACCACTGCATTTCTGAACTGCCTCAACCTCCTGTCAGCAGTGGAACACCATCACTTGCCACTGCCAGAACCCTAAATGTATTATTTTTTAAAGCGTATCTGAAATTCTCTTTGTAATGAAAAGCGCTATATACAATAATCCTATTATTTTTTAAATTGTGTAACTATTCTACTTAGAATAATCATTTTTTAAAGTACATTTTGGAAGGGGTTTGCTATGCAAGACATTACGGTAACAGCGTGGCCAACATTTTTTTTTATTTACAACTACTTGCTTGCCAGTAACATACTGTACCAGCTGTGGGCTTCCTCTGCACACCTCGTTCTCGCACACTCACACGTTCCCCTTTTCTTTCCATTTCAGGTACCTATTTTCTAAATATTAACTCTGTCATACATAATTCATATTGTACATCCACAAACATAGTGAAACCAAAGTATATCAAACACAGGACTTAATATAGTCTTCTTTCTCTCCAGACTGAAAGCTGTAACAGGGCGTCTGCTGTTGAGCATTAGATAATTCAAATACAAAGCAATAAATGAGTAATAATGGCTCCACTGAACCAATATTATCAACTTCATATGATGACACTCTTGGTAATAAAGACTGCTGGGACAAAGGACCTTTGACCCCAACCATTTGAAGAGGAAGCTGGGTCCTTTAGTCTAAAAGGTTTACTGTGCCTCAAATATGTAACAAGGAATTTCATGAACAACAATGTTGATGTTTTACTTAGTGAATCATACATTAATTTAGGAAAATACAGTGTTGGAACAGTATGAAATACATATACCTGAAATATTTCAGAGATTTCATATGTATATGTTTTAACCCTGCTAGTTTAGCATAACATCATTACAAACTCACTGACTTCTGATTTCAGTCTTTTATTGTCTTTACAGTGAAGCATGCAGTCAGTCATGATGAGGTTTATTTGTGTGTAACAGTATGTGTTTGTTTTAGTGAAAAGGCCACTCTTGACTTGCAAAACAATATTTCAGAATTGGTTTAAATTAAGTCAGGGTTAAATTAAAGGTCAGTTTAAGTATTTTGGTTAGTCGTTTTACAGGTCAGGATTGTCCCCCGTTTTAGAGCTCCAGCTCGATCTTGACGTCAATCTCGGCCTTGTAAGGTTCCAGCAGAGGGCGTACCTCCTCAGAGAGAAACCTCGCCACCTGAGTGAGTGAGTGAGAGAGAATGATGAGTTAGGTTGCGTCAACTATAGGTACATGGAGAAAAGCTGTATAATGTACTAAATACAAAAGAGCACATGTGATTTTGATGCTCAACAGATTGAAAGGATCTTTTTGCCACCGTTAAATCTGTACCAAGACCCCCAGTGTGCTGGATATTATTTTCTGTTTAACATCAGGTATTTTAAAATTATATTACAAAACTCTGAGGCAAAGTTGAGAAAAACAAAGGTATGTGTTCTGTATAGTACCTGTTGGGGGGCACGGCCGATGAAGGTCTTGGGGTCCAGGATGCTGTCTAGATGGCCCAGGATAGGGGCGAAGTAGGGGTCAACCTGGACCCTGGCCAAGAGGTCATTGTCCCCCCCCTCCTGTTTGACCACGGTTGCAGCCTGCTGGGACAACACACGGATCTTCTCATGGCAGTCCTGGTGCAAGAACACAGACACGATAGAAACTGTTACTGTGTGATTACACAATAATAAACTGAACAAAATTACAAACGCAACATGCAACAATTTCAAAGATTTTGACTAGGAATACAGATATGCATCTGTTGGTCACAGATGTTGAGTGGATCAGAAAACCAGTCAGTTTCTGGTGTGACCACCATATGCCTCATGCAGCGCGACACATCTTCGCATAGCTTCCCTGAGAGTGTTTTTGACAGTTTGTGCAGAAATTCTTCGGTTGTGCAAACCCACAGTTTCATCAGCAGTCCGGCTGGCTGGTCTCAGACGATCCCGCAGGTGAAGAAGCCGGATGTGGAGGTCCTGGCTGGCGTGGTTACACGTGTTCTGCAGTTGTGAGACTGGTTGGACCTACTGCCAAATTCTCTAAAATGACGTTGAAGGCTGCTTATGGTAGAAAAATTAACATTACATTTTTTGGCAACAGCTCTGGTGGACATTCCTGCAGTCAGCATGCCAATTGCATGCTCCCTCAAAACTTGAGACATGTGTTATTGTGTTGTGTGACAAAACTACACATTTTAGAGTGGCCTTTTATTGTCCCCAGCACAAGGTGCACCTGTGTAATGATCATTCTGTTTAATCAGCTTCTTGATATGCCACACCTGTCAGGTGGATGGATTATCTTGGCAAAGGAGAAATGCTCAATAACAGGGATGTAAACAAATTTGTGCACAAATGTATAGAGAAATAAGCTTTTTGTGCTTATGGGAATATTTCTGGGATATTTTATTTCAGCTCATGAAAGACAGGACCAACACTTTTTGGGTTTATATTTTAGTTCAGTATACATGCAATCTGGGGATTCAAATGTCATTTGATTCAGTTATTGTACTGTTTAAGAAAATAAGCACACATACAGGAGGTAGCAAGCAGTATTGTCACGATAACAAGTATTCATCACACACACACACACACTTCACAACTTAGGCACCAAACTAAATGCATTAGGCGACAAACAGAATTTAAGGAGCACCAGAAAGAGATAGATTTTTGGTATAGTTTATGCTTACATTAGGCCTGTATGAATCCTACCTTTGAAGCATATATCATAAATAGCAGAGTCTATTCCTTTCTGCTCGTGCCAATCAAATTTGACTAGACCTACTGTCAAGTCACCYGGTTGTTAGCCAGCTAGTTAACATGACATGACTGAACAACATCGTTTGTTATCAAACTAATAATTAGCAACCTGGGATTAGTTTAAAAAAGGGACTCATGGTTTGTGAAATGATCTCAAATGTGCATGAAATCGCACCGGAAGAAAAAAAAGGTTGCTCCAGTAATATGGGCCATATTTTATTAACCTTTAAAGCTAGAGACAAGCCATTTTCTTTGCTGTAAAGCTGCAAGCATGCCTGTCGCGAAATGGTGCTTCATTGTTCCTCTATGTCACTCAGAGGCTACATGACAGCGAACTTGCAACTGAAAAGCCTACTCAGACTGGCCTGTGCCCTTGGTTATACCAGGTGATGAAATGACATAACGTATCAACTTTGCTCAGCCTGCTCCAATGTATAAAATGCACATGTAACAACAGAAGACTCATCGGGGTCTGCATCCCTACTCGCCACCACAGCTAAATTATATTTTAAACTGATAGAGGAATAGATGCGCTACACTAATTATGCAACGTGGAGTCTGAGAAATACGTTCTGTTCTAATAAGTTGTGGTGTCATGCTGTACTAGAAGGGTGCGTACCTGTCTGTTGCCTCCAGCCTTCACCATAGCCATGATGATGTTCTCTGTAGCCATGAAGGGAAGCTCATGATGGATGTGTCTCTCGATCACCTGACAGAGAGAGCGAGAGGATGAGAGAAAGCGAGAGGGAAAGAGATAGATGAAAATTAGATAGGGATACATAACATTAGGGGGTGTAACGGTTCACCAAACCCAGGTTTCGGTGCGTATTGCGGTCACGGTTCAGTTTCGGTACAGCAGGAAAATTAATTGCCAAGTTACTGTAGTTAATTTTAGTTTGGGCAAAATATGCTAAACTAACCCAGGAATAGATCATATACAGTGGCAAGAAAAAGTATTTGAACCCTTTGGAATTACCTGGATTTCTACATAAAATTGGTCATAAAATTTGATCTGATCTTCATCCAAATCACAACAATAGACAAACAGTGTGCTTAAACTAACACACAAATTATTGTATTTTTATTGTCTATGTTGAATACATAATTTATACGTTCACAGTGTAGGTTGGAAAAAAGTATGTGAACCCCTAGGCTAATGACTTCTCCAAAAGCTAAATTGGAGTCAGCTAACCTGGAGTCCAATTATTGAGATGAGATTGGAGATGTTGGTTAGAGCTGCCTTGCCCTATAAAAAAACTAAATTTGAGTTTGCTATTCACAAGAAGCAATGCCTGATGTGAAAAATGCCTRGAACGAAATAGATCTCAGATTGTTGACTTGCATAAAGCTGGAAAGGGTTACAAAAGTATCTCTAAAAGCCTTGATGTTTATCAGTCCACGGTAAGACAAAATGTCTKTATATGGAGAAAGTTCAGCACTGTTGCTACTTTCCCTAGGAGTGGCCGTCATGCATCGATGACTGCAAGAGCACAGCACAGAATGCTCAATGAGATTAAGAAGAATCCTAGTGTCAGCTAAAGACTTCCAGAAATCTCTGGAACATGCTAACATCTCTATTGCTGCCAAAGGAGGGTCAACCAGTTTTTAAATCCAAGGGTTCCCATACTTTTCCCACCCTGCACTGTGAATGTTTACACAGTGTGTTCAATAAAGACATGAACACATAATTGTGTGTTATTAGTTTAAGCAGACTGTTTGTCTATTGTGACCTAGATGAAGATCAAATTTTATGACCAATTTATGCAGAAATCCAGGTATTTCCAAAGAGTTCACATACTTTTTCTTGCTACTAATGTAGAGCCCAATAAAATTGCTTTTTTTTGCCCAATTCTGTTTCGTTTTTCCAGGTTTCTGATTTTCCACTGTCAAAATCACTTTAATAGAAAAAACAATATTGGAGGTTTAAAGCCCACAACAATGCTTAAACCACAATCACATTTTAGGTCTGGCAAAAAACAAAGACATTTTCATTTTTGGGTGTAGATACCCTTTCATTAACGTGCACACCAGCAAGTGCCTTGTTTGGTTAACAGTGTTTATGTAGCACACGTGATTGCAGAGTTTGCTGAACAAATCACCACTGAATTGATGCAAATAATCATGATATCATTCTGCCAGGTATACAGTGCCTTCGGAAAGTATTCACACCTTGACTTTTTCCACTGTTAGGTATCTCCTTACTCTAAAATGTATCAAATTGTCCCCATCAATCGACACACAATACTCCATACTGACAAAACAAAAACATGTTTTTAGAAATGTTTGCTAACTTATTAAAAATAAAATATTACATTTACAGAAGTATTRAGACCCTTACTCAGTACTTTATTGAAGCACCTTTGGCAGCGATTACAGCCTCGTGTCTTCTTGTGTATGATACTACAAGCTTGGCACACCTGTATTTGGGGAGTTTCTTCCATTCTTCTCCGCAGAACCTCTCAAGCTCTGTCAGGTTGGATGGGAGTGTTGCTGCACAGCTATTTTCAGGTCTCTCCAAAGATATTCAATCAGGTTTAAGTCCGGGCACTGGCTGGGCCACTCAAGGACATTCAGAGACTTGTCCCGAAGCCACTCCTGCATTGTCTTGGCTGTGTGCTGAGGGTCGTTGTCCTGTTGAGAAGGGAACCTTCGCCCCAGTCTAAAGGTCCTGAGAGCTCTGGAGCAGGCTCTCGTCAAGGATCTCTCTGTACTTTGCTCTGTTCATCTTTGCCTCGATCCTGACTAGTCTCCCAGTCCCTGCCGCTGAAAAACATTGCCACAGCATGCTGCCACCACCATGCTTCTCCGTAGGGATGGTGCCAGGTTCTCTAGACGTGACGCTTGGCATTCAGGCCAAAGAGTTTAGATAATCGTGTTTCTRGTGGTCTGAGAGTCTTTAGGTGCCTTTTGGCAAACTCCAAGCGGGCTGTCATGTGATTTAACTGAGGAATGGCTTCCGTTTGGCCACTGCTGCAGAGATGGTTGTCGTTCTGGAAGGTTCTCCCATCTTCACATAGGAACTCTAGAGCTCTGTCAGTGACCATCTGGTTCTTGGTCACCTCCCTGTCCCCGATTGCTCAGTTTGGCCAGGCGGCCAGCTCTAGAAAGAGTCTTGGTGGTTACAAACTTATTCCATTTAAGAATGAGGGACGCCACTGTGTTCTATGGGACCTTCAATGCTGCAGAAATATGTTGGTACCCTTCCCCAGATCTGTGCCTCGACACAATCCTGTTTCAGAGCTCTATGAACAATTCCTTCGACCTCATGGCTGGATTTTTGCTCTGACATACACTGTCAACTGTGGGACCTTATATTGACAGGTGTGTGCCTTTCCAAATCATGTCCAATCAATTGAATTTACCACAGGTGGACTCCAATCAAGTTGTAAAAACATCTCAGGATGATCAATGGAAACAGGATGCACCTGAGCTCAATTTCGAGTCTCATAGCAAAGGGTCTGAATACTTATGTAAATAAGGTAGCGGTTATTAATTTTAATACATTTGCAAACATTTCTAAAAACCAGTTTTCTCTGTCATTATGGGGCATTGTTGTAGATTGCTGAGGATTTTTATTTAATCCATTTAAGAATAAGGCTGCAACGTACCAACATGTGGAAAAAGTCAAGGGGTCTGAATACTTTCCGAAAGCACTGTCCATAGCTTACTTTATGGTTAACATTTCATTGAGAAGGTTTATGGGAAAGACTTCCCATCTACCAGAAGACAGTTGTCATTAGCATCATTGTGTACAGCTATACASAGACAGGGGCATTCTCACGCCATTACCTCTTCAGTAAGTTGAAAAAAAAATATGAATGACTTGTGCATTTTGTTCATGTCTTATCATCATCTTGGGTAAATGAATTAATGTTCTTATAAATTCAATACATTTCGTTTTTTTCCTCCTAAGTTCAATACATTTTTGCATCTACTGGGAAGCCAAAATGTTCCCAGACTGGAGATTTAAATGATGATGGAGGAGGAGCGCTCTCTCTCCCACACACAACTGTTACACCCCTACATAACATACAAGACAGTGTGAGTTGAATGTTGTTCCTCTGTGATGTGTTATAGCCAACAGACGTACTGTGGGATAAGTGCAGTTGTGTGTGCATTACTCATGAAATGACAAGGTTTAAAATGGTGGTGATAATACCTTATGAGGACAACAATGGAAATAAGCCTCCTGGTTTATTGTGTTTTTATCCTCAATAATTTCTTTCTGGACAAGCCTACTACTTCTAATTATCTAATAAATCCAAGGAATTTACCTTGGGGTAGACCACCAGGCCTTCGGTGATGTTCTGCAGGGTGCTGAGGATGATGTCAGCGGTAAGGAAAGACTCAGGGAGAGAGATTCTCCTATTGGCACTGTCATCCAGTGTTCTTTCCAGCCACTGGACAGAGGCGGTCTGGAGGGGGTCAGCGAGCAGCGCTATCAGGTGGCGGGCCAGACTACAGCAACGCTCACAACGCATTGGGTTCCTCTTGTAGGCCATGGCACTGGAGCCTGGTGGGGGAGAGGCAGTCAGTGGGACCCAGACAAGTAACAATGGGTTGGCATTTAGGAAATAGCTTAAACTAGCTATTTACTCTGAGCCATCAGGATGGTTTACCAGTTGGTGCCTTAATCAAAGTGAAATCTAGGGCTCAATTGTATTTTATTGATTCCTCACATCCTCTCTCCTTGCCTCTTTCTCAAAGTACATTGGAGCAGAAGATCAGAGGTGAAGGTTCTTCTYATATTTTGCTCCAATCTGCTTTGAGAGGTAAGGAGAGAGGATGTGAGGAATCAAGGAAATACAAAGTACACTGCTCAAAAAAATAAAGGCGAACACTTAAACAACACAATGTAACTCCAAGTCAATCACACTTCTGTGAAATCAAACTGTCCACTTAGGAAGCAACACTGATTGACAATAAATTTCACATGCTGTTGTGCAAATGGAATAGACAAAAGGTGGAAATTATAGGCAATTAGCAAGACACCCCCAGTAAAGGACTGGTTCTGCAGGTGGTGACCACAGACCACTTCTCTTCTATGCTTCCTGGCTGATGTTTGGTCACTTTTGAATGCTGGCGGTGCTTTCACTCTAGTGGTAGCATGAGACGGAGTCTACAACCCACACAAGTGGCTCAGGTAGTGCAGCTCATCCAGGATGGCCACATCAATGCGAGCGTTGGCAAGAAGGTTTGCTGTGTCTGTCAGCGTAGTGTCCAGAGTATGGAGGCGCTACCAGGAGACAGGCCAGTACATCAGGAGACGTGGAGGAGGCCGTAGGAGGGCAACAACCCAGCAGCAGAACGTTACCTCCGCCTTCGTGCAAGGAGGAGCACTGCCAGAGCCTGCAAAATGACCTCCAGGCAGGCCAAATGTGGCATGTGTCTGCTCAAACGGTCAGAAACAGACTCCATGAGGGTGGTATGAGGGGCCGACGTCCACAGGTGGGGGTTGTGCTACAGCCCAACACCGTGCAGGACGTTTGGCATTTGCCAGAGAACACCAAGATTGGCAAATTCGCCACTGGCGCCCTGTGCTCTTCACAGATTAAAGCAGGTTCACTGAGCACATGAGCACATGTGACAGACGTGACAGAGTCTGGAGACGCCGTGGAGAACGTTCTGCTGCATGCAACATCCTCCAGCATGACCGGTTTGGCGGTGGGTCAGTCATGGTGTGGGGTGGCATTCTTTGTGGGGCCGCACAGCCCTCCATGTGCTCGCCGGAGGTAGCCTGACTGCCATTAGGTACCGAGATGAGATCCTCAGACCCCTTGTGAGACCATATGCTGACATGCACATTTGTGGCCTGCTGGAGGTCATTTTGCAGGGCTCTGGCATGCTCCTCCTTGCACAAAGGCAGAGGTAGCGGTCCTGCTGCTGGGTTGTTGCCCTCCTACGGCCTCCTCCACGTCTCCTGATGTACTGGCCTGTCTCCTGGTAGCGCCTCCATGCTCTGGGACACTACGCTGACGGACACAGCAAACCTTCTTGCCACAGCTCGCATTGATGTGCCATCCTGGATGAGCTGCACTACCTGAGCCACTTGTGTGGGTTGTAGACTCGTCTCATGCTACACTAGAGTGAAACACCGCCAGCATTCAAAAGTGACCAAAACATCAGCCAGGAAGCATAGGAACTGAGAAGTGGTCTGTGGTCACACCTGCAGAACCAGTCCTTTATTGGGGTGTCTGCTAATTGCCTATAATTTCCACCTTTTGTCTATCCAATTGCACAACAGCATGTGAAATTTATTGTCAATCAGTGTTGCTTCCTAAGTGGACAGTTTGATTTTACAGAAGTGTGATTGACTTGGAGTTACATTGTGTTGTTTAAGTGTTCCCTTTATTTTTTTGAGCAGTGTATATTAACCCTAGTTTTGGCATTAGATTCCTTTATACCTGGGTAGGAAGTGGATCAATTTCCTTCTTATGACTCACCAATCTGCTCCTTTTCAAAAGGCTCCTCAATCTCCTTAAGGTTAGCCAGCAGGCGGATGTCAGTGCAGATCTGAGGAAGAGAGTATAATATATTACCTGTGGGTCATTCCACTACTGTCAAAGACCACCAGGAGGCATTGTTTCCCCATAGACAGATTTACGGTAGTAAGAAAAACAAACTGTCAAATCTCATCTCAACCTTGTGGATGGTGGCTCCCATGCTGGCCAGGGGAGAGAGGGAGTCGATGTCTACCTTACGACTGTACGTCTGTCCAGTCACCATGTAAGCCCTGGGAGGAAAAATGTACAGGATTGAAAAAAATAAATAAAAGGTATTTCAGGGATTTGTTTGTACTCAAATGACAAACCGTGTGGCAAATAGGAAACTCAAGAGACTGTTGACATAAAAGTATACATTTAACTCACTTTTTAAAGCCTGCCATCTCCGTGACCATTCTGTCTAGATCCTCCACCTTATCATGGTCCCCCTGGAAGAGCTGCAGAAAGCTGGCCTGGGTGCCCGTAGTACCCTTCACCCCCCGGAAACGCAGGTCTTCGCGGGCGCGCTGAAGGTTCCGCATGTCCATGGCCAGGTCCTGGAGCCACAGACATGCTCTCTTACCCACTGTGGTCAACTGGGCCGGCCTGGTAGAGGTAGGTAGGTTATATATATACAGTGGGGCAAAAAAGTATTTAGTCAGCCACCAATTGTGCAAGTTCTCCCACTTAAAAAGATGAGAGAGGCCTGTAATTTTCATCATAGGTACACTTCAAATATGACAGACAAAATGAGAAAAAAAAATCCAGAAAAACACATTGTAGTTAGTTAAAATAAAATGTGGAAGGGAAAAATAAAGATTCATATAAAAATAAAACAGAAAGATGAAGACTGAGAAATATAAGGCAGAGAGATTAAAGTGGACTCAGAAGCACTGAATACATCACTCTTTAATCTGAGAGGAACATAAGTGTTCATAGACAAATGGGATATATCCACAATGGCACATAGTCCATGAGCTAGGGGGGGTTGGTCGGGCTCACTTAGGCTGACAATGTCTCATAGTGATTTTATTCCACACACAGATGTATACAAAGCTCTCTCCCGCCCTCCATTTGGAAAAATCTGACCGTAATTCTATCCTCCTGATTCCTGCTTACAAGCAAAAACTAAAGCAGGAAGTACCAGTGGCTCGCTCAATACGGAAGTGGTCAGATGACACGGATGCTACACTACAGGACTGTTTTGCTAGCCTTGAGTGGAATGGCTACCTTGTAGTGTGTTCATACGGTATAGTAAACTTTATTAAACTGGAACCTTGTCGTTGTGTCATTTCGAGTTAACAGTTAGAACCTTCTGAGGTGTTCATACTTACTGGTAATGTGTGAAACCCAGGGTGGGGAGACCAGCGTATTTTTCAGCAAAGTTTGATAGTCTGTCGATCACTCTGGCCAACTATAAAGACAGAAATTAGTTTTTAGTTTACGGAAGTGATGAGGGATATACAGGATCATACTTGGTTGACTTCCTCAGACATTTTCAACACAAAGTTGCACATAACTTTACAGCATACTATCCGCATCTAGTGCTGGCCTGGGGGGTAGTAGAAGTAATCGTCCCTGGTCTATAACCACTCTAACTTACCTTCGGCAGGAGAATGTCAAAACCGTCACGAAGCATGATCAAATCCTGAAGGGGGGAGAAAAAAAACAGCAGGCATAACAGTCATTATGCATAGAAATCTCAAAGCTGTATATATATACACACTAGAGGTCGACCGATTATGATTTTTTTGATACCGATACCGATTATTGGAGGACCAAAAAAAGCCGATACCAATTAATCGGCCGATTTATTTATATATATACACTGCTCAAAAAAATAAAGGGAACACTTAAACAACACAATGTAACTCCAAGTCAATCACACTTCTGTGAAATCAAACTGTCCACTTAGGAAGCAACACTGATTGACAATACATTTCACATGCTGTTGTGTGCAAATGGAATAGACAAAGGTGGAAATTATAGGCAATTAGCAAGACACCCCCAATAAAGGAGTGGTTCTGCAGTGGTGACCACAGACCACTTCTCAGTTCCTATGCTTCCTGGCTGATGTTTTGGTCACTTTTTGAATGCTGGCGGTGCATTCACTCTAGTGGTAGCATGAGACGGAGTCCAAACCCACACAAGTGGCTCAGGTAGTGCAGCTCATCCAGGATGGCACATCAATGCGAGCTGTGGCAAGAAGGTTTGCTGTGTCTGTCAGCGTAGTGTCCAGAGCATGGAGGCGCTACCAGGAGACAGGCCAGTACATCAGGAGACGTGGAGGAGGCCGTAGGAGGGCAACAACCCAGCAGCAGGACGCTACCTCCGCTTGTGGCAAGGAGGAGCACTGCCAAGCCCTGCAAAATGACCTCCAGCAGGCCACAAATGTGCATGTGTTGCTCAAACGGTCAGAAACAGACTCCATGAGGGTGGTATGAGGGCCCGACGTCCACAGGTGGGGGTTGTGCTTACAACCCAACACCGTGCAGGACGTTTGGCATTTGCCAGAGAACACCAAGATTGGCAAATTCGCCACTGGCGCTCTGTGCTCTTCACAGATGAAAGCAGGTTCACACGCACATGTGACAGACATGGACAGAGTCTGGAGACGCCGTGGAGAACTTCTGCTGCCTGCAACATCCTCCAGCATGACCGGTTTGGTGGTGGGTCAGTCATGGTGTGGGGTGGCATTTCTTTGGGGGGCCGCACAGCCCTCCATGTGTCCCAGAGGTAGCCTGACTGCCATTAGGTACCGAGATGAGATCCTCAGACCCCTTGTGAGACCATATGCTGGTGCGGTTGGCCCTGGGTTCCTCCTAATGCAAGACCTCATGTGGCTGGAGTGTGTCAGCAGTTCCTGCAAGAGGAAGCATTGATGCTATGGACTGGCCCGCCGCTTCCCCAGACCTGAATCCAATTGAGCACATCTGGGACATCATGTCTCGCTCCATCCACCAATGCCAACGTTGCACCACAGACTGTTCCAGGAGTTGGCGGATGCTTTAGTCCAGGTCTGGGAGGAGATCCCTCAGGAGACCATCCGCCACCTCAATCAGGAGCATGCCCAGGCGTTGTTGTAGGGAGGTCATACAGGCACGTGGAGGCCACACACACTACTGAGCCTCATTTTGACTTGTTCTAAGGACATTACATCAAAGTTGGATCAGCCTGTAGTGTGGTTTTCCACTTTAATTTTGAGTGTGACTCCAAATCCAGACCCATGGGTTGATACATTTGATTTCCATTGATCATTTTTGTGTGGTTTTGTTGTCAGCACATTCAACTATGTAAAGAAAAAAAGTATTTAATAAGAATATTTCATTCATTCAGATCTAGGATGTGTTATTTTAGTGTTCCCTTTATTTTTTTTGAGCAGTGTGTATATATATATATATATATAAAATGACTATTACAACAATACTGACTGAACCACTTATTTTAACTTAATATTAATACATCCAATAAAATCTATTTAGTCCTCAAATAAATAATGAAACATGTTCAATTTTGGTTTAAAATAAGCAAAAACCGTGTTGGAGATGAAAGTAAAAGTGCAACATGTGCCATGTAAAAAAGCTAAACGTTTAAGTTCCTTGCTCAGAAATAAGAACATATGAAAGCTGGTGATTCCATTTAACATGAGTCTTAACATTCTCAAGGTAAGAAGTTGTAGGTTGTTTTTAATTTATAGGACTATTTCTCTCTATACCATTTGTATTTCATATACCTACTGGATGTTTGTAATAGGACTTTAGTATTGCCAGCCTAATCTCGGGAGTTGATAGGCTTGAAGTGATAAACAGTGAAGAGCTGCCGGCAACGCAGGAAAGTGCTGTTTGAATGAATGCTTACGAGCCTGCTGCTGCTACCACCGCTCAAGTCAGACTGCGCTATCAAATCATACACTTAATTATAATATAATAACAAACAGAAATACGAGCCTTAGGTCATTAATATGGTCAAATCCGGAAACTATCATTACGAAAACAAAACGTTTATTCTTTCAGTGTAAATACGGAACGTTCCGTATTTTATCTAACGGGTGGCATCCATAAGTCTAAATATTGCTGTTACATTGCACAAACCTTCAATGTTATGTCAATAATTTTGTCAAATTCTAGCAAATTGCTTACATGAATTTTTTTAACTAAATATGCAGGTTTAAAAATATATACTTCTGTGTATTGATTTTAAGAAAGGCATGATGTTTATGGTTAGGTACACATTGGTGCAATGATTGTGCTTTTCTCGGCAAATCAGGCTTTTGTTTTAAATCATCCCCCCGATTTGGCGAAAGTTGGCTGTCTTTGTTAGGAAGAAATGGTTCACACAGTTCGCAATGACGCCAGGCGGCCCAAACTGCTGCATATACCCTGACTCTGTTGCACAGAACGCAAGGAAGTGACAGAATTTCCCTAGTTAAAAATAAATTAATGTTAGCAGGCAATAGTAACAAATATGCAGGTTTAAAAACATATACTTGTGTATTGATATTTCAGAAAGGCGTTGATGTTTATGGTTAGGTACACATTGGTGGCAAACACGACAGTGCTTTTTTCACGAATGCGCTTGTTAAAATCATCAACCTGTTTGGCGAAGTAAAGCTGTGATTCGATGATAATTAACAAGGCACCTCATCGATTATATGCAACGCAGGACAAGCTAGATAAACTAGTAATATCATCAACCATGTGTAGTTAACTAGTGATTATGTTAAGATTGATTGTTTTTATAAGATAAGTTTTAATGCTAGCTAGCACCTTACCTTGGCTCCTTGCTGCACTCGCATAACAGGTAGTCAGCCTGCCAAGCAGTCTCCTCGTGGAGTGCAATGTAATCGGCCATAATCGGTGTCCAAAAATGCAGATTACCGATTATGAAAACGTCCCTAATTAAATCGGCCATTCTGATTAATCGGTCGACCTCTAATATATACCCATGAGAAACAAACGTAACCATTAAGCACTCATCCTAAAATAACGTGGTCCTTTTGGTCTAAAAGTAACTATCTGCAGTCTTTTGCATGTAAAATACATGGCCTAACCCAAAATTATCCCCCAAGCCCTGTGCCCTTGTGGAAATCTAAGAGGATTTGATTGGTATAAGCAATATAGTGAAACTTTCACCTAGTCTACCAGAGGCTAAGTAACAATGCCTACACCTGTCAAACCATCTCAGATCTAGAGGTCTATTTGGGATCGGGCTTCTCTTACCGTGTTGTCTCCCACGTAACAGGATGTGGCACCCAGGTGGATGATTGGAGCAGCGGTGGGGCAGCAGTGGGCGAAAGTGTGCACGTGGGCCATGACATCGTGCCTCAGCTTGCTCTCCTCCTCCGCCGCCATGGCAAAGTCGATGTCCTCAGCGTGGCTCTCCATCTCTGCTACCTGGGCTTCGGTGACGGGCAGGCCAAGAGCCTGGAGAAGGGAGAATAAGAGGAGATGGAGTTATAAGGAGCAGACCAAGAGCCTGGTGGTCAACAGGAAGGACAAGAGGAGCGGAGAAAGTTAGAGCTGGTACCCTGGAGGCGTAGTGAAAGCACTGCAGCCTGTCATTGTAGGTTTTTAACTGATACTCTGGGATATGCATTCAGTGTAAGCGCTAGCTACTTCATCAAGTGTTCTCTGGCTTTTA
Source organism: Salvelinus sp. IW2-2015 (assembly GCF_002910315.2). Lineage (NCBI taxonomy): Eukaryota > Metazoa > Chordata > Actinopteri > Salmoniformes > Salmonidae > Salvelinus > Salvelinus sp. IW2-2015. The sequence goes on from NC_036860.1 coordinate 69,140,334, forward strand.
TTAATGTGAAACATTGTTGCTACATTGCAGTAGTTGCACATTGTATGGTKCTATATAATAAAAGTACACCAATTGTGTCAATTTGATGTGTGGTGGAACTGTCCAGAAAGTGGGTCAACATTTTCAGATCACTTTCAAAACAGATAGCTAGAGGTGGTTGCTTTGCTCCATATCTCGCACAGAAACTAGGAAAACTATTCCAGCACAATCTTCGTTATGGTAGCAGGTCTATTTAAAACCATTGAAAAATAGAACGTGTTGTTCGAGTAGCAGAGCAGAGGAGTTTGGCCCTGTGTTAATGACAATAGCGAGCGACATTCCTTCCCCTTAGCCGTTAGTAACACTTAAATGTTTTTTTACTTGAATCTGGATAGGTAGGCTATAAGCAGTGCAGTGGTGGAGTTTCCACTAATATCACATGCAACTTACATATCTGAAAACATAGAAGGGTTATTTAGGGACAAGGAAGGAGAGTGAAGAGCGTAAAGAGGCTAGGCTAACTCTCAGGGGGTTAGTGTCCTATTACCTTGACATTTTGGCCCGGCTATTTTTTGACACAAACACACCCCAGCAGATTTCAGAGAGACATTGGAGACAAACTTGCTATTTGAAATCTGACGAAACAACATTTTGTAAGGGAACACTGTCTGTACATTCGTTTTCACGAGGGCACAAGACTATAGTAGCGACTAGCGAGTGTGAGAAGAGACAAATTCCACCACCATAGCCCTGCTCTCTGTGTGTGTGTGTGTGTGTGTGTGTGTGTGTGTGTGTGTGTGTGTGTGTGTGGCTGCTAAAAAGCCCCAAATGCAGTATTTCTGTTACATGTATTTGAAATACGTATTTTAATTACTTCTGAGTATTTCGTCATTTGAATTACACTGGGCTGAACTACACTCCAATGTATTTTCAAAATACTGAAATTTGTATTTTCAAAATACTTTTCTATACCATTTTGTATAGCGGTTCACATTTTGTGGCCCACCTTTCACCCTGCATTGGTATCAGAAGTCTGATTGCACTAAATTAACTAAATATACAAATTGTAACAATTGCAAAGCATGCTGAGTATTATTCTAATAGCTCTGCCCCGAAACAATACACTGTGTGCTTTGTAGTTCATTTTGGTATGTTCATTTTCACATATACATTAAGGTGATTTAGCAGACACCCTTACCAGATTGGACTTGCTCAACTAAGGTAGTTCAACAAAAACATAATACAGTCAATGTAAAACCATTACAGAGAACGTTTTTGCTGTTCGGGCCAGCTACTTGCAAATATATTTGTCTGAGAATTTTGTCATTTATTTTGATACAAAATATCTGTATTTTGTACTTTTTGCCCATAGGCTAGGCCCTGCCTATACCCTTATTCATTACCTTTGTGTCGTCCATTTCCCCTCCACTAACAGATCAGCTGAGCTGTTGCATGTGACAGAGGGTCTGATAGTAAGGTTAATTACAAACACACAGCCTCCCTGGAAATTAGAAGAGATGTGGAAGTCATTTTTGTCTTCAAAAATAGCCTAGTGTTTTTCTCTTAAAAAGGTCTTTGCTGGACAACTCTTATCCAGGTTTCACTGTCTGTAGGTTTGTTTATCYTGTGGAAATGGCTGGAAATCCATATCCAGGTTCCAAACAGTGTAGGCCAACAGCAGTGGAATATTGGAATTTGCAGTGCGGTCCCTGAACTAGCTGAAAGAGATTTGGAACCRTGACATCAAGTTAACCGAGAGGCTAGATTATTGAAGATAGGGGTTACACATCTGAAGGACTTCTACAGGGTTGATTGACTAGCGTAACTTACTTTACCAACCCTCCCAGTCACTTTCCTGACTTTGCCAACAACTGGGTACTGTTGATGAATGACTACATGCATTGTCACATCCACAACCATGCATCAATACTCCACAACTTATCACAGGACACTGCATCCTACTAGCTAGTTTGTTTGGTTTGCATCTTCTGTCTTGTAAGGCAAATACAGTACCGTTATATTCTGAAGCTGTTCATTTACTATAAGGTCTTCCTATATTTAGAGCAGGGAACTTGAGAAGGATCTCTCAAGGTCGCAAACTTAAAATAGACTTCATTTTGTAGCAGAAAGTGCACACATAATTTGGAAAACTATAGCTAGATAGCTACTGAAACATGCTATAGCTAGATAACTAAAATAACATGCATGCTCATTCATGATCACTAGCCAAGATTACAGCTAGCTAGCTAAGTGGCTATTTAGAGCGCACACCTTCTCAGCTTTGGCCAAGTAGATCCACAGTTTCCTCCACGTTGTGAATTTCTTCCTGTCACTGAAGTTATAGGCCATTTCCTTGCTGGCATATCGTGACACCAGCGGCGAACGATACTTATTAAATTCGTCTTCAAATGTGTCCATGACTGACATGTATGTTGCAAGCCTCAGGCAGGCAGCACACGCAAGTAAGTAAACCTCGTCTTCTTCGATGAGGTTTAACGGCGGTTGGCATTCAATAAATTTTGCATTACCGCCATCTACTAGACTGGAGTATAACTCCCTTATACTTTGCTTGAAAAAATAAAGAAATAAACAAATACCCTACCATCTAACAACACTAACAAAAAAAAAATATTATAATAAAAACACAACCCTACTAGACTATTTACATCTATTTAGTCCTAACTAAGGCTGACAACCTGAAAGGATGGGACACCACTTAACACACCCTGTCACTCTTCTGATGTCAAGTCTCGCACACCCAAATACCTCTCTTCAGCTGCCCCCACAACCTAAATTTTCTGCGACTTGATAACCATTGCTATAAATGCAAAAAAATCCAATCTTACTGAAACAAATCACTTGTTGATTTATTCCTCTGTACTTGTACAGATCTACTACTCACACCACTCCTCTCAGGAACCCTCCCCCATGACCCATCTTCCTCTACTTTCTTCACTGCCTCAGCATATGACAACGTATGCACTACTCTAACCCTGGAAACCTCAACCTTCCTCTCTCACATGGGACATTTCTGATCCCCAGCCCCATGGGCACCCCTACAATTAACACATACCACTACCTTCCCCAATGCTACACATTCCTTTGTCTCATGCCCTTCTGCACACTTCTCACATCTACAAACCTCCCTCCTACACACTGCTGCCACATGCCCATGAGCTTGACACCTGTAACAGTGTAATGTATTCGGCACAAAATCTCATACACGATAACCTAATATCACTTTGTACGGCAAAGACTCAACATCAAAACTCAAAAGAACAAACAATGGCTCTTCTGTTTCACCACTCACGCCACCCTGTCTGTGTCGCACAAAATTACAAGCATCACAAACACTGTGAATATTCCCCTTCAGTTGGTCAACTTTTACATTTACTGCTACCCCAGTAATTACTCCTTTCAACGGCACCCTTTTCTTGAGAGCAAAACAATTCACGTTTCTTGCGATCATTCGTTTACCGTGGAGCGCCTTTAGCCTCTGACCAGCAGAAACACAAACAATTATCACAAGACCACAAGACCCTCAGCGATTCCACAACACCAAACTCTGTTTTCACCCACCCTGAAAGCACACACTTCCGGGTCTGCTTCTTCTTTAAGTTTTTATTGACGGTTTGCAACCAACTGACAGGTGCATACATTGCCACATACAGTACTGGAGTGTGAGGCCAGTCACAACTTTTCTATAGCGCTATATTCTCTTAATAACTAACCCTTCATTTCGAATAAAATTATTTCCTACAAACCTCACTACTCCCACCACCCCCACCCAAAATACCACCCAATCCCCATCCAACCTATCTGACCGAGTCAAACAACCTCTCCCTTTCTACATCATACATTTCCCAAAATAATAATACATGCTCAACTGTTTCCTCTACCATACAGCCATTACAGACTCCGCTACCATGTTTCCCTATCAATTTCAAAGAGGACTTAAATCCTGTATGCCCTTATCTCATCCTACACAACATAACGTCCTCCCTTCTATTCCCATTACATGACACTATTTCCTCCCAAATCCCCTCAAGATTTTCTCAGCAATTCACTTATGCTTGGCTCTTCAACACCATTACTTCTTAAATATGATAACAATCTCTTCCTTTCCCTCCCATATTGCTGGAACTGAATAACACGTTCCACTGTCTCCATCTCCTCCTGACAGTGATCACTACCAATTTGAATGTACTGTTGAGCCGTGCGTGTCCCAGTCTCAGCCTTGTGATTACACTTTCCTCCCTTCTTTCTCGACCTAAGGACCTCCCTGCCCCCACCTTTTCCTGGGTCTTCTACAGGTGTCTTCCCTTCCCCTCCCTGTTCCACAACTCTTGCCATTTGTTTTTAACCACTCTTTTTATTAACCCCTTGGCTTCTGCTTTACTGATTGAGAATTCCATTTCAACACTAGGATGTTGGAGAGCCTGCTTGGCAAGAATATCCACCTACTCATTCCCCTTTACTCCCACATGAGCTGGTACCCAGACGAACCTCACAAATGCCCCCATCTCTCTCACCCTAAACAGGCACTGCAAAATCTCATACAACACAGCGTGTCTGCTCCGTGACACAAATTAATTTAAGCTATCATAAAGGCAAAGAGTGGCTACTTAGAAGAATCTCAAATAAAAAATATTTGTTTAAACACTTTTTTGGTTACCACATGATTCCATATGTGTTATTTCATAGTTTTGATGTCTTCACTGTTATTCTACAATGTAGAAAATAGTGAAAATAAAGAAAAACCCTTGAATGAGTACTGTAGGTGTGTCCAAACGTTTGGCTGGTACTGTATATATTTGTGACTACTTGACTACTTCAAGAGGCGAAACGAGGGCAAAAAAATCTGTCTTCTCCAGCAGGTGGCGATGTTTTGTTTATTTCGCTCACCAAGCAAGGCGTTTTTGTATGGAAGTCAATGAGAGTGTCGAATTTGTTCAACATAAATGTAATAGTTTGAGGTTTATTTGATCTAATATACGTTTCGTAATGCATAGGTTGTTACGAGTGTAGGACATGTGACATCCTGGCAACTTTGAGAGAAAACACTTTATATCGGCTATGCATTTCATGACATGAAGCTAGTAGCCTTGCATCTCTCTCCAGGCGGTTGATGTCAACATCCAATATTTAAAAAAGTATTGCAATAACGAGATGTATCCACCAATACAAAGAGAGGAATGGGCGGGAGCTTGACAGCCAGCCGTTCTGTGGACAACGAATCCAATTGTTAGAGTGGAAACATAGGTATCTCGTCATTATATTTCCTTCCGTAGGGAGTTGTAGCAGTTTTGCTTCTGTCCCTCTCCTCGCCCCAACCTGGGCTTGAACCGGGGACTCTGCACACATCCACGACAGTTAGCCTCAAAGCATTGTTGCCTATCACTCCACAAAAGTCCCGATCATTGCAGAGCAAGGGAAACTACTTCAAACGCTACTAGCGCACACCGCTAACTAGCTAGCCATTTCCTATCGATTACAAAAGCAATTTCATGAGGCTCGTCATAAAATCCGTCGGGTGATTGGATGAGCCTTCTTGAGTGCGTGAAGTCACGTAGATGCTATACAGAGCCGTCTATTTAAAATAAATAAAATGGAAATGGAAAAAAAGAAATATATATTCTAGCTCATGCCGACATTAAATAAATTAACCCACCAAGGTCAAAAGAGGTTGGTATTATGATGCATTTTTATACCATTATGGGCAATTTTTTGGATAAAGTCTGAGGCATTAGGCTACTATTGTTGTGCATGGTTTTGTCACGAACCGGCTCGAAGCCCGTAACAAAAAGGCAGACAACGTGGAGATAAAGAATAACAAAACGTATTTATTAACTGAAGTAAAGTAAATACAATTAATGGTGTGTGTTTAGTCAGTAATCAGTAGCGTAAGTGAGTAGTCGCGTGTATACATATGATAATGAGGGGTGTTGAAAGGTGCCAACGCCAACAAGCCAAATATAGCCACAAAAAAAATGCCACACCCAAAATCTGTCTGTGTCTGCATGGAGAGAGTCTCCCCAATGAATGGGGAAGAGGTGCATTTATCCTGGGATACACCCGAGCCCAGGTGTGTCCCATTTCGCTGACGACCCTCCCGGCTCCGCCCACCGACATCCTATTAAGGAAAACAAGAGCAAAGAGAAAGAATTCGGCAGACAGAGTGGGAGGGTCGTCACAGTTTGTCTAACATCAAAGAAAAAGGGAAATAGCTGCTGTGAAAAAGGGGTAATACTTTCTGTATTAATAGTACCGTTTTTTGCTTATGTTTGGGTTCCCTGTGATGCCAACCAGAAATGTGGGATAGTGTGAGATAAAGCTATGGTACCCTAATCTTTGACATTTTGTAATGATGATTTATTTTTATTTATTATTATTTAAAGTCAAGGGGTGTTGTGCTTGTTTTGGCCTACAGAGGTAGCCGCTCGCTCTAGTGCAAGGGGGGTCAAAGTACAGCCGCCGGCCGTATTTGGCCCGCTGGGCACTTCAATCCGGCCCGCGAGACATTTTTTAAATGTATTAAAGATTATTATACTTGAGTTACGATTTTTGGCCTAAAATTACTCATTCCATGATAAACAAACAACCTCCAATGGCGCTGATTCAGAATGCGCTCAGTCATCATAGCCACTTCATTACTTGACGACTTTTGACTTGAAAAATGAGTAATGCGAAAATGAGAAAAGTGGACTCTGAATGTTGTGTGTTTAAAGAAGAATTGAGAGCAAAACACTTTTTTACTAATATTGGACATAAGGCTGATATGCCAAGAAAGTGTTGCCGTTTTTAAGGAATATAATCTCAATCATCATTTTTCAAGCAAGCATGAGATGTAGCTCCAAACACACCAAGACAGTCGTGAAGAGGGCACGACAAAACCTTTTCCCCCTCAGGAGACTGAAAAGATTTGGCATGGGTCCTCAGATCCTCAAAAAGTTCTACAGCTGCACCATCGAGAGCATCCTGACCGTTTGCATCACCACCTGGTATGGCAACTGCTTGGCATCTGACCATAAGGCGCTCAAGATGGTAGTGCGTATGGCACAGTACATCACTGGGGCCAAGCTTCCTGCCATCCAGGACCTATATAATAGGCGGTGTCAGAGGAAAGCCCATAAAATCATCAGAGACTCCAGTCACCCAAGTCAGACTGTTTTCTCTGCTACCGCACAGCAAGCGGTACCGGAGCGCCAAGTCTAGGACCAAAAGGCTCCTTAATAACAGCTTCTACCCACAAGCCATAAGACTGCTGAACAATTAATCAAATGGCCACCAGACTATTTACATTGACACCCCCTTTTGTTTTGTACACAGCTGCTACTCGCTGTTTATTACCTATGCATAGTCACTTCACCCCTACCTACAGTACATGCACAAATTACCTCAACTAACCTGTACCCCCGCACACTGACTCAGGACCGGTACCCCTGTTTATAGTCTCGCTATTGTTATTTTATTGTGTTACTTTTTACTTTAGTTTATTTGGTAAATATTTTCTTAACTCTTCTTGAACTGCACTGTGGTTTAAGAGCTTGTAATAGCATTTGACTTTCAATGATCCGCCATCTCTAATGAACCATTGAAAGTGACAACAGAAAAGTACAAAGATCTTTTATAGCCAAGATACACCCTTCTCAACTTACATGACAAACCACAGATCTTAGGAACAGTTCACAAAGGGACTTTATAATTGAGAAAGGAGTATCCCTTAGCCAGATAACATTCGCTATAAATTATCGTTCAGTTTGGTCCCTAAAACGAGGTTCTAATCCCGTTCCTGGTACTTCATAGCACAAAAACACCATCTCATCCAATGGCATAAATCAATTGTCAACTCTAGATACTACCATCTCAAGTAAACCCCTTCTTGACCCCTCTCCTGGACAAACTCACTGAGGGGAGTGAGCCTCTAGGTCATACACTATCCCAGCATAAATAAGTGCAACATCAGAGAGGACATACAATGGTTCCAGACACTGCCCTACACCTCCCCCCAATGCGAAAGGAGGGAGTGARTTGCGCACAGACATTGTGGAGACAAGTAATTCGAAAAAATACATAATCAATATTTAAAAGAAAATAAATAATCAAATCCCTTCAATGTCGAGTACCTTAGCTTATATGTAAGCTTTCTCCCTTCGGAAACTAAGTTTACAACCTTTATTCTACAAGACAGACTTGCACATGTTTAATCACACAGAATAATACATTGTTGAGGAAAATAAAAAATAAAAAACAGAACATAGAAATGCTCCCTAAGTTACAGGAGAACCAGTGTTTAAACACAGGCCTCATCACAACAGAAAGGACAGTCATCCCTCTGAGTCCTCATGCTCAGAATTGGGGTACTCACCATCAGAGATGTAGTCAGGATTAGAGCAAAGGTCAGGGAAATCATTCATTTTCCAAATCATAATTAAAAACCCAACTAATTATCCAACCAAAATGTAGAATGACATTGATCAATGATTCAAATTGGTCCTATCACAAAGTAAAAACTCTATTTAATACACATCGACATTGGCAGAATGTACATTTATAATAACATCCAGTATAATTATCCCATTACATTCACTCAATTAGTATTTGGTAGCATTGCCTTTAAATTGTTTAACTTGGGTCAAACGTTTCAGGTAGTCTTCCACAAGCTTCCCACAATAAGTTGGGTGAATTTGGCCCATTCCTCCTGACAGAGCTGGTGTAACTGAGTCAGGTTTGTAGGCCTCCTTGCTCGCACACACTTTTTCATTTCTACCCACAAATTTTCTATGGGATTGAGGTCAGGGCTTTGTGATGGCCACTCCAATACCTTGACTTTGTTGTCATTATGCCATTTTGCCACGACTTTGGTAGTATGTTTGGGGTCATTGTCCATTTGGAAGACTCATTTGCGACCAAACTTTAACTTCCTGACTGATGTCTTGAGATTGCTTCAATTTATCCACATAATTTTCCATCTCATGATGCCATCTATTTTGTGAAGTGCACCAGTCCCTCCTGCAGCAAAGCACCCCCACAACATGATGCTGCCACCACCGTGCTTCACGGCTGGGATGGTGTTCTTCAGCTTGCAAGCATCCCCTTTTTTCCTCCAAACATAGCGATGGTCGTTATGGCCAAACAGTTCTATTTTTGTTATCAGAACCAGAGGACATTTCTCAAAAAGTACGATCTTTGTCCCCATGTGCAGTTGCAAAACATAGTCTGGCTTTTTTATGGCGGTTTTGGAGCAGTGGCTTCTTCCTTGCTGAGCGTTTTTCAGGTTATGTCGATATAGAACTTGTTTTTACTGTGGATATAGATACTTTTGTACCTGTTTTCCGTCCAGCGATGGCTTCACAGGAGGTCGCTTGCTGTTGTTCTGGGATTGATTTGCACTTTTGCACCAAAGTACGTTCATCTCTAGGAGACAGAACGTGTATCCTTCCTGAGCGGTATGACGGCTGCGTGGTCCCATGGTGTTTATACTTGCGTACTATTGTTTGTACAGATGAACGTGGTACCTTCAGGCGTTTGGAAATTGCTCCCAAGGATGAACCAGACTTGTGGAGGTCTAAAAAAAAAAAAGAATCTGAGGTCTTGGCTGATTTCTTTTGATTTTCTCATGATGTCAAGCAAATTTGCACTGAGTTGAAATTTAGGCCTTGAAATACATCCACAGGTACACCTCCAATTGACTCAAATTATGTCATTTAGCCTATCAGAAACTTCTAAAGCCATGACATAATTTTCTGGAATTTTCCAAGCTGTTCAAAAGCCCAGTCAATTTAGTGTATGTGAACTTCTGACCCACTGGAATTGTGATGCAGTGAATTATAAGTMAAATAATTTGTCTGTAAACATTTGTTGGAGACAAATCTACAAAGTAGATGTCCTAACCGACTTGCCAAGACTATAGTTTGTTAACAAGAAATTTGTGGAGTGGTTGAAAAACGAGTTTTAATGACTCAACCCTAAGTGTATGTAAACTTCAACTGTACATAACCACACATTTCTGGTCTGCATTTCAAATGTTGTCTTTTTTGTAAATACCCTATTTCAATATGATCATCATCTCTCTCCCTCCTCCCTCATATTCTCCCTCTCTCACAATTGTTCCTCCAATGTCTGTATTATAAATAAAGTGCAGCATTGGGGGCATTCTTCCCACAGCTGTAACCACGGTAACTTCTCTCCAGCGCTGCTCCCTACTTTGTCTCTGTCTGCAGCAGTATGTTGTGCTAGGTGTAGGAGAAGCTCCCTTGTTTGCTTCACCTCAATATGACCAGTCATTCCCCCGAAGCTGCATGGCGTTGACTTCCTGTCTGCACAATCTTCGCTCTTGAGAAGATAAATAAAAGAAGAGAAAAAACGTAGTTCCAGGGAAGGGGGTGCAAGACAGAAAGACCCACAGAGAGAAAGGGAGAAAGAAAAGGGGAGGAAGAGAGAGAAGGAGAGACAAAGAGAGAATGGGGAAACAGTGAGAGAGAGCGAGAGAGAGAGTGGGGTGGGATAGAGTGAAATGTTCTGCGATTGAATGAGAGTGAGAATGAGATGGGGAGAGACTAGAAGAGGAAACCTTTTTGACTGCCAGCATTTTGTGGACCGGTCAGGATACACCATATGACAGACTACTGGTATCCTTTGAAGGAGCAGGAGGGAAAAAGCGTGGAGGGGTGAGAAAGAAAACAAGAGGCTAGAGACAAAATGGCTACATTCTCCACTGGCTCTGAATTTGGTACCGGTAGGTGAGTTTAGTTCTGTAGCTCTGCTCCTCGCTACAGATATTAATCTGCACTCTTCCATGGAAAATCCCAACAGGAGCTACTGTCAGTTATAGCTCTCTCTTCTCTGGCCATCTGACAGCATAGACATTAAAACAGGAAATTATCTTTTGCTCTCTGCCTTGGAGTGCTCAAATGGAGAGTCCAAACATCTGCCAGTCGTTGTCGTCTCCGGCAGTTGAACCCTTCTGTCATCTCCCGGAGCGTAGGCTTCTGTTGCTGGGGGGACCAGGAGCTGGGAAGAGCACCACAGGGAATGCCATCCTAGGTGAGGAGGTCTTCCAGACTGGGACAGAGACTGTCCACAGCACCGTTGGCCACGGGGAGGTCTGCAGGAGGCGTATCACCGTGGTTGACACCCCAGGCTGGATTATACCCCATGACTCAGCGGATGATACCACCGGGGTCCCGCCAGAGCGGGCTAGCAAGGAGGGACCATGTGTCGGTGCCACCCTCTGTCCCCCAGGACCCCACGCGCTCCTGATGGTGGTACCCGTGTCACAGCCCTTCACAGAGGGCCACAGGAAGGCAGCAGAGAAGCAGCTGGGTCATCTAGGAGGAGGGGCCTGGAGGTCCACCATGGTGCTCTTCACTGGGGTTGACCAGCTACCTGAGGGGACGTTCGTAGAGGAGTTCATTGCAGCTGGGGAGCCCCTTCAGTGGCTGGTGGAGAGGTGTGGTAACAGATACCATGGCCTGGATAGTAACACACAGCAGAGTGGGGATGACAACACGGTGAACACACAAGTTCAGGAGCTGCTGGAGAAGGTAGAGGAGCAGGTTAAGGAAAACCATGGCTGGTATTTTGCAGTAAACGAACTGATTCTGCTAGAGGAAGAGCAGGCAAGGAAGGCGGTGGAAGAGAGGCGGATGAGAGAGGAGCGGGAGGAGAGGGAGAGGCAGAGGCTGCGGATGGTCGGAGGGCCTCCCAGAGGTGACCAGCTCTTATTGCCTTCACTCTTAGAAGAAAGCGTTTCAAAAGGGTTCTCCAGCTGTCCCCATGGGAGAACCATTTGAAGAACCCTTTTGGATTCCATGTACAACCCTCTGTGGAAAGGTTTCTACATGGAACCCCTAAAAGGTTCTACCTGGGACCTAAAAGGGTTTTTAACAACAGTTAATTTAATAACACCGGTTAACGTTGTTACAGGGTTCTGCCATGGGGACACCTGAAGAACCTTTTTAAATATAACCTGCTTTTCTAAGAGTTTTGTATACTTGGCCTAATAGTTCATAAAGGTTTGAATAAATAACATACACGTTATAAAGCTTTCTATCTCTCCCTGTCTATCACAGAGCTGAGGGTCCTCTTGCTGGGCTGGAAAGGAGTGGGAAAAAGTTCTGTAGGGAACACCATCCTGGGCCGTCGGGACTTTGAGTCGGGGACAGAGACCGAGCAGAGCCTTAGGAGGCAGGCCGAGGTGGCCGGACGCAGGGTCACCATTGTTGACACCCCCGGCTGGGACTGGTTCTCCATAAGACGCACCCCGAAACACGTCAGACAGGAGTCAAAGCGAGGGGCCACCCTCCTCCGGCCTGGCCCCCACACCCTTCTCCTGGTGCTGCCCATCATCTCCACCCTCACTTCACGCAAGAGGCGGACCCTGGAGGCCCACCTGGAGGGCCTGTTTGGTGATAGGGCGTGTCTCCACACCATGGTGCTGTTCAGCTGCGGGGATTGGCTGGGCCGAACGCCCGTCGAGGAGCACATTCAAAGGGGAGGTCGGGAGCTCCACAGGTTGTTGGAATACTGTGGGAACTATTATCACGTGGTGGACAGCAAGTTGCCGGGGAAGGACACAAGGAACATCTCAGATCTGCTGGACAAAATAGAGGAAATGATCAGAGAGAACGGTGATGAGGCCTTCTTGCCAATACAGAGTGAGTATACGGTAGATGATACTGACCCGCTATCTTCTTTCCCTGCTGTCATTAATTCACTTCTGGATGAAATTCATGTACACTACCGTTCAAAAGTTTGGGGTCGCTTAGAAATGTCCATATTTTTGAAAGAAAAGCAATCGAACCCACAAAATGCTGATGCTCCAGACACTCAACTAGTCTAAAGAAGGCCAGTTTTATTGCTTCTTTAATCAGAACAACAGTTTTCCGCTGTGCTAACATAATTACAAAAGGGTTTTCTCATGATCAATTGGCCTTTTAAAATGATCAACTTGGATTAGCTAACACAATGTGCCACACATGAGTGATGGTTGCTGATAGTAGGCCTATGTACGCCTATGTAGATATTCCATAAAAAATCTGCCGTTACCAGCTACAATAGTCAGTAACAACATTAACAATGTCTAAACTGTATTTCTGATCTATTTGATGTTATTTTAATGGACACAAAATGTGCTTATCTTTCAAAAATAAGGACATTTCTAAGTGACCCCAAACTTTTGAGCAGTAGTGTATGTTGTTATGATTGTTTTTGTCAAGCATTTTTTTGTTATACAGTGCATTCGGAAAGCTTTCAGGCCGCTTTACGTTTTCCACATTTTGTAACGTTACGGCCTTATTCTAAAATGGATTCAATAGTTTTTTTCCTTCATCAATCTACACACAATACCCCATAATGACAAAGCAAATACAGGTTTTAGAAATGTTTGCAAATGTGTAAAACAAAAAAACTGAAATATCACATTTACATAAGTATTCAGACCCTTTACTGAGTGCTTTGTTGAAGCACCTTTGGCAGTGATTACAGCCTCAAGTATTCTTGGGTGTGGCACTACAAGCTTGGCACACCTGTATTTGGAGAGTTTCTCCCATTTTTCTCTGCAGATCCTCTCAAGCTCTGTCAGGTTGGATAGGGAGCGTCGCTGCACAGCTATTTTCAGGTCTCTCCAGAGATGTTCGATCGGGTTAAATTCCGGGCTCTGGCTGAGCCACTCAAGGAAAATCAGACTTGTCCCGAAGCCATTCCTGCGTTGTCTTGGTTGTGTGCTTAGGGTCGTTGTCCTGTTGTTAGGTGAAACTTCACCCCAGTCTGAAGTCCTGAGTGCTCTGGAGCAGGTTTTCATCAAGAATCTTTATGTACTATGCTCCGTTCATCTTTGCCTCGATCCTGACTAGTCTCCCCGTCCCTGCTGCTGAAAAACATCCCTACAGCATGGTGCTGCCACCACCATGCTTCACCGTAGGGATGGTGCCAGGTTTCCTCCAGACGTGATGCTTGGTATTCAGGCCAAAGAGTTCAATCTTGGTTTCATCAGACCAGAGACTGAGAGGCCTTTTACTGAAAAGGCCTGATTGGTGGAGTGCTGCACAGACGGTTGTCCTTCTGGAAGGTTCTCCCATCTTCACAGAGGAACTCTGGAGCTCTGACAGAGTGACTATCGGATTCTTGGTCCCTTCCCTGACCAAGGCCTCCCCCCACCCGATTGCTCAGTTTGGCCGGGTGGCCAGTTCTAGGAAGAGTCTTGGTGGTTCCAAACTTCTTCCATTTTAGAAAGATGGAGGCCACTGTGTTCTTGGAGATCTTCAATTCTGCAGAAATGTTTTGGTACCTTTACCCAGATCTGTGCCTTGACACAATCCTGTCTCGGAGCTCTATGGACAATTCTTTTGACCTCATGACTTGTTTTTTGCTCTGACATGCACTGTCAATTGCGGGACCTTTATATGGACAGGTGTGTGCCTTTCCAAATCATGTCCAATCAATTGAATTTACCACAGGTGGACTCCAATCAAGTTGTAAAAACATCTCAAGGATTATCATAGGAAACAGGATGCACCTGAGCTCAATTTCGAGTCTCAGAGCAAAGGGTCTGAATACTTACGTGATTAATATATACACACATATTTGCAGAAATTGCTAAAAACCTGTTTTTGCTGTGTCATTATGGGGTATTCAAATCAAGTCAAATAAAATGTTATTGGTCACATACACATATTTAGCAGATGTTATTGCAGGTGTAGTGAAATGCTTGTGTTCCCTGCTCCAACAGTGCAGTAGTGTCTAACAGTACAGTATTATCTAAAAACGATTCAGTACAATAGACACAAATCTAAAAGTAAAAGAATGGAATTAATATATAAATATTAGATTGAGCAATTTCGGAGTGACATTGACTAAAATACAGTAGAATAGTATTCAGTACATACATGAGATGATCACGTTTCAGGTAAGACCCAGATGCAGACAATTTCGAAGTAACAACAGTTTATTAATCCAACAGGGGCAGGAAAAGACAGGTCAAGGGCAGGCGTGGGTCAGTAATCCAGATAGGTGGGGCAAAGGTACAGGACGGCAGGCAGGCCCAGAGTCAGGGCAGGCAGGAAAGGTCAAAACCGGGAAAACTAGAATACAGGATAAATCGAGATACAGGAACAGATCGAAAAATGGCTGGTAGGCTTGACCAAACAAAACGAACTGGCAACTAACAAACAGAGAACACAGGTATAAATACACAGGGGATAATGGGGAAGATGGGCGACACCTGGAGGGGGTGGAGACAATCACAAAGACAGGTGAAACAGATTAGGGTGTGACAGATGAGTAAAGCAGTATGTGAACATTATTTAAACATGATTAAAGTGGCCAGTGATTCCAAGCCTATGTATAGAGGGCAGCAGCCTCTAAGGTGCAGGGTTGCATAACCGGGTGAGAGCCGGCTAGCAATGGCTATTTAACAGTCTGATGGCCTTAAAATAGAAGCTGTTTTTCAGTTTCTCTGTCCCAGCTTTGATGCACCTGTCCTGACCTTGCCTTCTGGATGATAGCGGGGTTAACAGGCCGTGGCTTGGGTGGTTGATGTCCTTGATGATCTTTTTGGCCTTCCTGTGACATCGGGTGCTGTAGGTGTCCTGGAGGGCAGGTAGTTTGCCCCCTCTGGAGAGCCCTGCGGTTTCGAACGGTGCAGTTGCCGTAACAGGCGGTGATACATCCCAAAATGATGGTTTGTGAGGGTTTTAGGAGCCAAGACAAATTTCTTCAGCCTCCTGAGGTTGAAGAGGCACTGTTGCGCCTTCTTCACCACACTGTCTGTGGGGTGGACCATTTTAGACCGTCAGTGATGTGTACGCCAAGGAACTTGAGGCTTTCCCCCTTCTCCACTGCGGTCCCGTCGATGTGGATAGGGGGGTGCTCCCTCTGCTGTTTCCTGATGTCCACGATCATCTAATTTGTTTTGTTGACGTTGAGTGAGAGGTTCTTTTTCTGGCACCACTCTCCCAGGGCCCTCACCTCCTCCCTTTAGGCTGTGTCGTCATTGTTGGTTATCAGGCCTACTACTGTTGTGTCATCTGCAAACTTGATGATTGAGTTGGAGGCGTGAGTAGCCACGCAGTCATGGGTAAACAGGGAGTACAGGAGGGGGATGAGCACGCACCCATGTGGGGCCCCTGTGTTGAGGATCAGCAAAGTGGAGGTGTTGTTTCCTACCTTCACCACCTGAGGGTCATCTGACAGGAAGTCCAGGACCCAGTTGCACAGGGCGGGGTTTCAGACCCAGGGCCCCAAGCTTAATGATGAGCTTGGATGGTACTATGCTGTTCATTGACTATATTCTGAGCTATAGTCAATGAACAGCATTCTTACCTAGGTATTCCTCTTGTCCAGATGGGATAGGGCAGTGAGCAGTGCGATGGCATCGTCTGTGGATCTATTGGGGTGGTAAGCAAATTGAAGTGGGTCTAGGGTGTCAGGTAAGGTAGAGGTGATTTGATCCTTGACTAGCCTCTCAAAGCACTTCATGATTACAGAATTTAGTCATTTTGTTCAGTTCCCTTTGCTTTCTTGGGTACAGGAACAATGGTGGACATGTTGAAGCAAGTGGGGACAGCAGACTGGGACAGGAATATGTCCGTAAATACTCCAGCCAGCTGGTCTGTGCATGCTATGAGGACGCTGCTAGGGATGACGTCTGTGCCGGCAGCCTTGCGAGGGTAAACACGCTTAAATGTCTTAGTCACGTCAGCCACGGAGAAGGAGAGCCCACAGTCCTTGGTAGCGGGCCACGTCGGTGGCACTGTGTTGTCCTCAAAGCGGAAGAAAGTGTTTAGACTTCGGTGTCCGCGACGTGGCTTGTTTTCCCTTTGTTGTCCGTGATTGTCTGTAGACCATGCACCTACGTCTTGTGTCTGAGCCATTGAATTGGGACGCCACTTTGTCTCTGTACTGATGTTTTGCCTGTTTGATTGCCTTACTGAGGGAATAACTACACTATTTGTATTCGGCCGTATTCCCAGTCAACTTGCCATGGTTAAATGCTGTGGTTTGCGCTTTCATTTTTGTGCGAATGCTACCATCTGGTTTGGGTAGGTTTTTATTAGTCACAGTGGGTAAAACATCTCCTGTACACTTCCTGATGAACTCAGTCACCTTATCCGTGTATTCGTCGATGTTATTCTCAGAGGCTACCCAGAACATGTCCCAGTCTGACTGATCAAAACAATCTTGAAGCATGGATTCCGATTGGTCAGACCAGCATTGAATAGACCTTAGCACGGGTACCTCCTGTTTGAGTTTCTGCCTATAGGAAGGTAGAAGAAAAATGGAGTCGTGATCAGATGTGCCTAAGGGAGGGCGGGGAAGCGCCTTTTAGGCATTTCGAAAAGGTGAGTAGCAGTGGTCCAATGTTTTGGTCCAATGTACTACAGTGGTCCAATGTACTACCTTCAATGTGTTGCTAGAACTTCGTTATCATTTTCCTCAAATTTGCTTTGCTAAAATCTCCAGCTACAATAAATGCGGCCTAAGGATATGTGGTTTCCAGTTTGCATAAAATGCAGTGTAGTTCTTTGAGGGCCGTTGTGGTATCGGCTTGAGGAGGAACATACACGGCTGTGACTCCCAAGAGAATTCCCTTGGGAGTGTCAGGACCCGGTGCGAGAAACAGTCACTAATAATGGGCAGAACCCAGAAGATGAGGCAGACACAGCAGTACTAGAGATGGTGGTTTAATAAAAAATAGATATCTTCCAAAATACAAAGAAAATCCACAAAGTGGTAAAAACAGCAAGGGAAAAAACAAACCTCAAAAGACCAATCCAAAAATACACGAGAACAAAACCAGAGAACCTCTGGAAAATCCAACAAGAGAAAAATGATCACAAAGGCTGGGGCTGGGTGCTAACATACAAACACTGAGCAAGGAACTGAGGAACACACAGGGTTTAAATACTAACAAGGGAATGACTTACAGGTGCAAACAATAATTAGGGCAAGAAAAACAAAAGGTACAAAAAAGGTGCAAGGGGGACATCTAGTGAACAAAACCTGAACAGTCCTGGCCAAAACCTGACAGGGAGGTAATACGGCCGGCATTTGTTTGAGGTATTCTAGGTCGGGTGAACCAAAGTACTTGAGTTTCTGTATGTTATCACAATCGCACCATGAGTGGTTAATCATGAAACATACACCCCCTCCTTTCTTCTTTATTCCTGACTGCGCGATGCACTGAGAACCCAGTTGGCTGAATGGACGGGGACAGTATATCCCGAAGGAGACCCTCGCCCTTAGCTCGTGTACTTAATTATCCAGAGACCGAACATTAGCAAGTAATATACTCGGTAGATGGTGTGCACGCCTCCTGAGTCGGACTAGAATTCCACTCCGAATACCTCTTCTCCACTGGCGGGGTGTTTTGGAGCAGCCTCTGGAAAAAGTTAAATTGTCCTGGGGGGTATGAACAAAGGATCCAATTCGTGAAATCGTATTCCTGGTCATAATGCTACCGCCGCTCTGATATCCAAAAGTTATTTCCGGCTGTATGTAATAACACAAAACCTTTTCTGGGCTAATAATGTATGAAATAACACACATAAAAATACTGCGAAGTTGCTTAGGAGCTAGAAGCAGAGCTGCCATATATGTCGACGCCATCTTACTGTGTTTAGATTGCCAAGGATTTTTATTTATTTAATACATTTTAGAATAAGGCTGTAATGTAACAAAATGTGGAAAAAGTCAAGGCGTCTGAAAAACTTTCCGAAAGCACTATATGTAGACACTGCCGGAGGTAATGAATATGAGGTTGAAAAGTGGCATAGTTGCCCTTTAAAATCCTTAAGAGCCTATTGACACACCCATATAAAAAAATCCCATCAAAATCTGTCAGTTTAAGCTAGAAATATCAGGMMTTTTTTGCAAGGGATGTGTCTCAATCCACCGCTTCTGCCTATGTCGGCCTTCCGCATCTGCGGTGGAAGGTAGCCGAGCTACAGCGGTATTTGTCAGACCATGAGACATCCTGGAAATCGGTCTTCTCACATAAACGTCTGTGGCATCCGAACGAGTTTGGCCTAACTATTATGACCACCGTATGGAAGGGGGAGACTCTTGTAAACCCGATGGTGTCCTCTGTTTTTTCTCTACGACCCCCACAAGTGTCACGGGACTCGTCTGAAGGTAACCTGTACAAACAATTGGAAGTATGGAGGTAGTTTTGTGCCAACAAAAATAAAAGGGTAAATATAAGTTGAAAAAACAAACATATTTCCTGAGGTTTCTTAAAAATGACAGACACTTCAAAACCTTATTCCTTATGATTTATTTTTTGCCAGTCTTTTTTGCCATTCATGAATGTGTTATTCAATGTGTTTCTATGGGCTATAGTACTAAAGGCCAAATTCAATATTTTATCAAATTATTTTAACATTCTAAATCCCCCCCCAAGGATAAGTTTTGATAATTGGGATCTTTTGTGTTTGACAGTGGATGAAGAAAGCCCTGAGTCATCTGAGAACAACAGCCCTGAAGAGGACTGTAGCAGAGGATGCCAGCTCCAGTAGTGACAAGGGCACATGCTTACGCACTGTAAGGTGGACACGTTCCCGCACCCCAAGCCAAAACATTCACATTTTAAAGTGACCTGGTGTAGAACTACACTGGAAATGAAATGAAAGAACACATACAATGCCTTCAGAAAGTATTCACACAACTTGACTTTTTTCAATTAAAAAAGTCAAGGGGTGTGAAGATTTTCTGAAGGCATTGTATGTGTATTCAAAGTAGTTGGGTCATTCTTGAATTTCTGTGGCATTTGCAATCATGAAAAACACTTTAAAGGACAAATAATTGTACATCATTCATGTTTTTGTATATATTGAACTGTTTATCAATGATAAAACATAATGCAAGACCTTTATACTGCATGCAATAGTTAGGGCAAGCACATCGACCCAGTATAGAGTTGTAGTGACATAATTTGGGCATTCAGAGATATCTATTATTTTGAATGCTAGAAAGTAGACAAAATTGATTGTACAGTTCAATGAAAACAAACAAACAACGGCTATTAAAAGAAGGAAAATAATGTATATAATAAAAATATATATTTACACCAAAATATATGGGGGATTGGAAATGATGCAGATAATTACATTGATAGAAGCCACACTATCTGCAATATTAAAGCCGATTTCATTACTCATTACAAAGCTATACAAGGTAACAGTGAACATGTTGCCCCCCCACGAATGATGCAGCTTTGGGCCAATTAGTAACAACAATTCAAACAAGGGTAAGACTTTATTTGAAGGTACACATGTTAGCCACTAATTTATTAATTTATCTAATTTATAAGTATGTACTGTATATAAGTAGCTTATAAGGCCTGTATTGTGTTATTAGCCACATATAAGGCTTAATTAAGTGATTTGTTATTCAAACATTATAAGGCATGTAATACTGGCCAATCCTTAATAACCTCATAAGCTATACTAAAGTAATAGTTATTGTTAATAAATAGCAAGTTACACAAGAAACTGTCTCAATGTGGTACTAATGTGACCATATTTTTACTTGCTGTTTATTTTTCCCCCCATTAAAAATCCATTAATGACCTCATTGGACAGGAAGGGGCACACCTCCCTCATATATACCATACAGCTAACATTCAAGTTACATTTTTATGTAAACAATTAGCAACTCAACTTCCAAATATACTTGCATACATGTTGGCTTTATTGCATCACCTGATGTGGTCACCTCAATTGAAATGTAAATGAAGGACAATTACATTGTGTGAGCAAAATGATTCATCATGTCACTTTAGTCAATTATTTTTAAAGTGTTAAAGACTTATCGTAATTTACCTAAAATGTGTCATTGGTGTTACCGTCATTGGTGTTACTGCTCCTACTGGTGGCACAATTCTATCATAATGGTAGAAATGATTTAAAGTCATTAAGCTGCCATAATAGTTGATTTGAAATGGGAAGGTGTACCCAAATACATTTAAATAATTCATATCTAGAGAATGGACGTTTCCAAAATCCCCAAATGCCACAGCAATTCAAGAACGACCCAGTTGTCATTGTTTCCCTCAAGGAGTTATGGTAATTATAAATGCAACTACGCATTATGAATACATTGTCTTAGAAATGCATGTGTGCTGGGCATCCTAAAGATAAAAGGCACTCTTAAAACAATCACATCAATCGAATAATTTTACCCGACTTTGGGTTGTGTCGTCAGAACAATACTTAACTGGACTGTAGTAATGGATGTTCTGTGAGACAGCACTGCCGTGTATTATTGAAATCTAACATTAACTTTTTAGTTGAAACTCTGACACTTCTAATGCTTTACTGAATGTTTTATACAGTAGTGCATTGCAGAACACATACTTAAAAATACATGCACATGATGTTATTTTAATGTTTAATTGCACTGAAATTCATGGAAACAACATGTGGCAAAATATATAAATACTTTTTTGGGGTCTTCCCTGTTTTGCATGTTATTTTGGCATTAATACGTGTTACATATCAGTTTGCAAACAATGTAAAAAATACATATATCATTCGTTAATAAAGCTGCATACACGCATGGTCTCTTTTTTGTTTTCCTGAGGAAGGCAGCTCCAAAATGCAGTTGTTTCAGCCAAGCTCAGTGCTTTCTGTGCTGGTGGGGCGAGCCAGCAGAAAATAGGAGCATTGCGCCGTGATTGGCTCTGTGTTCTGTCACTTATGGGGACAGTAAGTCATCGCCAAGTTGAAGTCCTTGGTAAGGGTAGACATCCAACATTTCAGCCCTTTGGATCCTGCCATAGAGTTATATTACAAGTGCCCTTCCACGAAGGCTCAAGGTCATTGGCCACTGATAAAATGATGTCAAATCACCTTATATGTAGCTTTGATTGGACTGATCATGTCAACGTCTTAGCTAGCAGTCATCATCATGAATCAAGTCGACAATCTACTGGCAAATCATTTTTAATCCTTGTCATACGAAGATAAATAATGAAGAGAAAATATAGGTAAAACGTATCAGTGCTCATCGGCCATAGGACATAAAGATTACACAACAAGTTGGAAATCTCAAATTCAACAATGAGTCGTTTGGAAAGAATCAGTGGCTAACTGCAAGCATTGCAAAGCAACCACTGACGTTAGCCTGCTATTCAATGGAGTGCCCCCCCCCCCGAGTTCCCACCATAAATCCAGAGAATGCCAAGCTTTGATGACAAAATTTGCCCACAAAGGACCGCCGTGGCACCTTCACAAGGTGAGTCCAAAAATGTATTGAATGCTGCAGCATAAATGATGTAATATGCAAGGGAGATACAGTAGGGCAAAAAAGAATTTAGTCAGCCACCAATTGTGCAAGTTCTCCCACTTAAAAAGATAAGAGAGGCCTGTAATTTTCATCATAGGTACACTTCAACTATGACAGACAAAATGAGAAGAAAAAATCCAGAAAATCACATTGTAGGATTTTTTATGAATTTATTTGCAAATTATGGTGGAAAATAAGTATTTG
This sequence comes from Salvelinus sp. IW2-2015, assembly GCF_002910315.2. Lineage (NCBI taxonomy): Eukaryota > Metazoa > Chordata > Actinopteri > Salmoniformes > Salmonidae > Salvelinus > Salvelinus sp. IW2-2015. Next base: position 69,162,804 of record NC_036860.1, read on the forward strand.
GTCAATAACAAAAGTTTATCTCAA
>NC_036860.1:69164587-69197596 GCF_002910315.2 Salvelinus sp. IW2-2015
ATGATGAAAATGACAGGCCTCTCTCATCTTTTTAAGTGGGAGAACTTGCACAATTGGTGGCTGACTAAATACTTTTTTGCCCCACTGTATGTATACTGTAGCTAAGAAATAGTATACTAAGTGTATGCTGTGTAGTAAGCTGTTAGTAGCCCATGTGCCCACCCTAATCATTTGATCTATTTTCACCAACGCGGTGGAACCTACCAGGTCAAACCAAAATCCGTAAACACGGGCACCCTCATAGATATCAACCTGACCAACCTGCCCTCTAAATACACCTCTGCTGTCTTCAACCAGGATCTCAGTGATCACTGCCTCATTGCCTGTGTCCGTAATGGGTCTGCGGTCAAACGACCACCCCTCATCACTGTCAAACGCACCCTAAAACACTTCAGCGAGTAGGCCTTTCTAATTGACCTGGCCCAGGTATCCTGGAAGGATATTGACATCATTCCGTCAGTAGAGGATGCCTGGTTATTCATTAAAAGTGCTTTCCTCACCATCTTAAATAAGCATGCCCCATTCAAAAAATGTATAACCAGGAACAGATATAGCCCTTGGTTCACTCCAGACCTGAATGCCCTTGACCAGCACAAAAACATCCTGTGGCGTACTGCATTAGCATGGAATAGCCCCCGCGATATGCAACTTTTCAGGGAAGTTAGGAACCACTATACACATGCAGTTAGTAAGCAAAGGCTTGCTTTTCCAAACAGAAATTTGCATCCAGCAGCACTAATTCCAAAGAGGTTTGGGACACTAAAGTCCATGGGGAATAAGAGCACCTCCTCCCAGCTGCCCACTGCACTGAWGCTAGGAAACACTGTCACCACCAATAAATCACGATAATTGAGAATTTCAATAAGCATTTTTCTACGGCTGGCCATGCTTTCCACCTGGCTACCCCTACCCCAGTCAACAGCTCTGCACACCACACAGCAACTTGCCCAAGCCTCCCCCATTTTTCCTTCACCCAAATTCAGATAGCTGATGTTCTGAAAGAGCTGCAAAATCTGGACCACTACAAATCAGCTGGGCTAGACAATCTGGACCCTCTCTTTCTAAAATTATCCGCCGCAATTGTTGCAACCCCTATTACTAGCCTGTTCAACCTCTCTTTCGTATCGTCTGAGATCCCCAAAGATTGGAAAGCTGACACGCTAGACCCAAACTGTTACAGACCTATATCTATCCTACCCTGCCTTTCTAAGGTCTTCGAAAGCCAAGTTAACAAACAGATCACCGAACATTTCAATTCTCACAGTACCTTCTCCACTCTGCAATCTGGTTTCCAAGCTGGTCACGGGTGCACCTCAGCCACGCTCAAGGTCCTAAACGATATCATAACCGCCATCGATAAAAGACAATACTGTGCAGCCGTAGTCATCGACCTGGCCAAGGCTTTTGACTCTGTCAATCACCGCATTCTTATCGGCAGACTCAACAGCCTTGGTTTCTCAAATGACTGCCTCGCCTGGTTCACCAACTACTTCTCTGACAGAGTTCAGTGTGTCAAATCGGAGGGCCTGTTGACCGGACCTCTGGCAGTCTCTATGGGGGTGCCACAGGGTTCAATTCTCTGGCCGACTCTTTTCTCTGTATACAGTGATCCCTCGCCACTTCGCGGTTCACTTATCGCGGATTCGCTATTTCGCGGATTTTCATAATGCATTTTTGGTGCATTTTTTTTTGGTGCATTGTGCTCTGCATTCTGATTCGCTAAAAACTCACTCCCGCTTCTTGTATCAAAACATGCTACGAATTGTGCTATCATTTTGTCGTCTCGTGCAGTTATGTGTACGTACATAAAACAGCTTGGCAAATTTACATTAAGTTGGCCAAATTATCTTGTAATTTCGAACATCTCCTAAACCCATAATGTCGACGAAACGGCCTGGACCGACAAAAGCACCTGCGGATGGGCCCAAACGGCGGAAGATGCTACCTATCTCAGATAAAGTTAAACTTCTGGACATGCTAAGGGAAGGTAAAAGCTATGCAGCCGTTGCTCGCCATTACGGAATCAATGAATCTTCCGTTCGTTACATAAAGAAGGAGGAAAAAAACATAAGGACGACAGCAGCAGTCAATTTTAATACGAATGCAAAAAGGGTTGTAACTGTCCGCAACAAGACCATGGTACGGATTGGAGACGGCATTAGCTCTGTGGATTAATGACTGCAGGAAAAAAAACATAACCCTGGATAACCCTGGATTGTATACATGTAATAGTTGCTAATTGTAAAAAAAAAAAAAGTTTTCTATTTCGCGGATTTCACTTATCGCGGGTCATTTTCGGAACGTAACCCCCGCGATAAACGAGGGATTACTGTACATCAATGATTTCGCTCTTGCTGCTGGTGATTCTCTGATCCACCTCTACGCAGACGACACCATTCTGTATACTTCTGGCCCTTATTTGTACACTGTTAACTAACCATACAACTCTCCTTCCGTGGCCTCCAACTGTTCTTAAATGCAAGTAAAACTAAATGCATGCTCTTCAACCGATCGCTGCCCACCTGTCTAGCATCACTACTGTGGACGGTTCTGACTCAGAATATGTGGACAACTACAAATACCTAGGTGTCCGGTTAGACTGTAAACTCCCCTTCCAGGCTCACATTAAGCATATCCAATCCAAAATGACATCTAGAATCGGCTTCCTATTTCGCAACAAAGCCTCCTTCACTCATGTTTCCAGGACACAGATTAAGCCTAGTAATTGGACTATTGCATGCTCAATGAAGAACCTGTCAAATATACCAAGACTAAACAACAGAAAACCATTGTAACTTCAGTCCAGTCCTGCTCCAGCCAGTCCCCACCATCTTCAGCAACATGTTATTTTCTGTGTGGGAGCAGCTCCCTAATATGCTTCATCTGAATCATAAGTCCCTTTCCAGAGATGTGCTGCACTGTGTTGACTTCCCGTCTGCATTGTGTAGAACCTGCTCTCTTTAAGGCTGAATATGACGAGATACGGGAATGTGAGGGAAAGACCATTAGAGAGGGAGGAATAAAGAGGAAGGGAGAGCGAGAGTGGGGAGTCAGAGATGGGACAGAGTAAAATGTTTTGCGATAGAGATGAGAGCCAAGAAGAAGAGGACTGCCCGCATCTTGTGGAGCTCTCTCTCTGTTCACACAGTCTAACAGACTGAGACTATCCCCTGAAGGACTGGGAGTAGAAGTGAGGTGGGGAGTGAGAAAGAAAGATAACAAGAGGCTAGAGTCAAAATGGCTACAGTCTTCTCTGGCTCTGAATCTGGTAACCGTAATTGAGTTTAGTTTCTGAATGGCAGGTATCCATACGCACTCCTTCTTGCACAATCCCAGCATCTGCTGTCAACTTTATCACAGCATATAAACTAAAAACAGGAAACTGTCCCTTTTACCTGACTAACTTCCTGTTGTGGAGAGCACAAAGGAAGAGTCAAAACAGCAGTCGGTGGTTGTTGGCATTGTCTCCGTCAAGAGAACCCATCTCCTGGTAAACCGGCTCCAGTTGCTGGGGGGGGGCAGGAGCTGAGAGATGAACTACAGGGAATACCATCCTAGAGACTGTCCACAGTACCGTTGGCCACGAGGAAGTCTGCGGAAGGCGGATCACTGTAGTCTGCGGAAGGCGGATCACCCAGCCTGGATTACACCCCATGACTCAGCGAATAATGCCACCGGGGCACCACCAGAGCAGGCGAGCGAGGAGGGACTGTGTGTCAGTGCCACCCTCTGTCCCCCAGGGCCCCACACGCTTCTTCTGGGGGTCTCCATGTCGCAGCCCTTCAGAGGGCCACAGGAAGGCTGCAGAGAAGCAGATGGGTCATCTAGGAGGAGGGGCCTGGAGGTCCACCATGGTGCTCTTCACTAGGGTCGACAAGCTACCGGAAGGAACATTTGTGGATGAGTTCAGCACAGCTGGGGAGCCCCTTCAGTGGCTGGTGGAGAGGTGTGGTAACAGATACCATGGCCTGGATCATAACACACAGCAGAGTAGGGATGACAATGCGGTGAAGACACAGGTTCAGGAGCTGCGGGAGAAGGCAGAGGAGCTGGTTAAGGACAACCATGGCTGGTATGCACAGCAAACTGGTGGAAAACACCGCAAACCAGATCATAGTGTAAAACACAGCAAAGCACACCCTGTATTCAATAAGGATTAAATATCAAAAGGTCTTCATTCTAAAGTGCACATGCAATAAATAGGTAAGCCCCTTATATGTAGCAAAACATACAAAACACAAGAATTACCTCACTGGCTGCCTGCAAGTCTACACAGCCAAGCAAGTGTACTCCAGATGCTTACAGATAACACAGAGACTATATAGAAGATGTCCTCCGTGATGGAAGTTAGCAAGCTACCATAGGTCTAATGTGAAATAGCAACTACTCTTTCCCTTCTGCCACTCCAGGAAATAAACCACCATTTTGCAGGAACAGGTGGAGGTGCTTTCTGCTGAGCCACTTCTGTCACCAATCAGAACATTCAAACAATTAATTCAAACAGACCAATTGGAAAGCATATACAATTCACATGACAACTGTAATTACTCAAATAGAGGCACCTATTTTATAGGTGCCTCTATGGATGATTTACTATGGATGGTTTAGTTATTTAATTTAGAATTTTAGGACCCTTTTAGGTAAAAAATATAGACACTTTTTGTTTATAAAATATAGAACTTGTCCTTTACTACTATAGCCCAGAGAAACGCATTGAATAACACATTCATAAACGGCAAGAAATACAGTAAAAAAAAAAATATCATAAGAAACAAGGTTTTGAAGTGTTTGTCCTATATTTAGGAGATATAAGAAATCTCAGGAAATACATTTTATTTATATATATATATATATATACAGTTGAAGTCGGAAGTTTACATACACCTTAGCCAAATACATTTAAACTCAGTTTTTCACAATTCCTGACATTAAATCCTATTAAAAATTCCCTGTCTTAGGTCAGCTAGGATCACCACTTTATTTTAAGAACGTGAAATGTCAGAATAATAGTAGAGAGAATTATTTATTTGAGCTTTTATTTCTTTCATCACATTCCCAGTGGGTCAGAAGTTTACATACACTCAATTAGTATTTGGTAGCATTGCCTTTAAATTGTTTAACTTGGGTCAAATGTTTCGGGTAGCCTTCCACAAGCTTCCCACAATAAGTTGGGTATATTTGGCCCATTCCTCATGACAGAGCTAGTGTAACTGAGTCAGGTGTGTAGGCCTTCTTGCTCGCACACGCTTTTTCAGTTATGCCCACAAATGTTAAATAGGATTGAAGTCAGGGCTTTGTGATGGCCACTCCAATACCTTGACTGTGTTGTCCTTAAGCCATTTTGCCACAACTTTGGAAGTATGCTTGGGGTCATTATCCATTTGGAAGACCCATTTGCGACCAAGCTTTAACTTCCTGACTGATGTCTTGAGATGTTGTTTCAATATATCCACATAATTTTCCATCCTCATGATGCCATCTATTTTGTGAAGTGCACCAGTCCCACCTGCAGCAAAGCACCTAGACAACATGATGTTGCCACCACCGTGCTACAATGTGGGGATGGTGTTCTTCAGCTTGCAAGCATCACCCCTTTTCCTCCAAACATAACGATGGTCATTATGGCCAAACAGTTCTCTTTTTGTTTCATCAGACCAGAGGACATTTCTCCAAAAAGTACAATCTGTCTCCATGTGCAGTTGCAAAACATAGTCTGGCTTTTTTATGGTGGTTTTGGAGGAGTGGCTTCTTCCTTGCTGAGCGGTCGATATAGGACTCTTTTTACTGTGGATATAGATACTTTTGTACCTGTTTCCTCCAGCATCTTAACAAGGTCATTTGCTGTTGTTCTGGGATTGATTTGCACTTTTTGCACCAAAGTATGTTCATCTCCAGGAGACAGAGCTTCCTGAGCGGTATGACGGCTGCATGGTCCCATGGTGTTTATACTTGCGTACTATTGTTTGTACGGCTGAACGTGGTACCTTCAGGTGTTTGGAAATTGCTCCCGAGGATGAACCAGACTTGTAATTTTTTTTCTGAGGTCTTGGCTGATTTCTTTTGATTTTCCCATGATGTCCATCAAAGAGGCACTCAGTTTGAAGGTAGGCCTTGAAATACATCCACAGGTACACCTCCAATTGACAAAAATGATGTCAATTAGCCTATCAGAAGCTTCTAAGGCCATGACATAATTTTATGGAATTTTCCAAGCTGTTTAAAGGCATAGTCAGCTTAGTGTATGTAAACTTCTGACGCACTGGAATTGTGATACAGTGAATTATAAGTGAAATAATCTGTCTGTAAACAATTGTTGGGAAAATTACTTCTGTCATGCACAAAGTAGATGACCTAACCAACTTGCCAAAACTATAGTTTGTTAACAAGAAATTTGTGGAGTGGTAGTAAAACAAGTTTTAATGACTCCAACCAAAGTGTATGTAAACTTCTTCCACTGAACTGTGTTTAACAAACATTCATAGTTTTTTGCAATACCATTCAAATACCATCCAAAGATATTTTGTAGGTCTATATGTCCAATGTAGGCCTATTGCATGTCTTCCCATATTTAAAAGAGGTCTGTGAACTAAACATAAACTTCAAGTGTTGCTGACACCAACCGCAACTGAGGAATCAACAGAACCCACAGCTTGTTACTTTCTCAGTCAAGGGTCAAGAACGGATTGGCCAAGATTGGCCAGTAACATGTCCACTATGGATTTCGCATGAGGTTCCCAAGGAAGATTGAATCGCATGACACTCCTGGAGCCAGGAGACTTCCTGCTTTGCGGTGAGGGTTATTATCCATTATTAAATTATGCAACATAAGGGTTGTGCAACATACACTGTCTCTGTCTATCACACACAATATACTGTAGAGAGCAGGGCAGTGAGGTAGCTGTAAACTGTGTCCAACACAGGATGATCAGAAAATACTAAATTAGTTGGAACTTGGATCTATCCCGGTTCCTGTAGTATCCCACAATGAACTAAAACGACGTAAATTAACTATATAGGGGATATGGTGCAATTGTTAAACCTGACCCTTATCTGGGTAAATGGTTTTATGTTGAGCCAGAACATACTGATAATGTTCCTCCAAGGATCCGGTTTTCGTATTGCTCAGGAGGGTACTGGAGCAGGTCAAATTTGGGCTATATTCAAACAACTGGCCTACGCACTTCTGAACACATTCACACCGGTATTAGCTAAATCAGGCCGAGGACCCTATTTTGAAATTACTATTTTGAAATCTCAATACTTATTTGAGATGCAGTAAAATGGCAAAATTGGTCCCAATAATATACTTTGTCTTCACTGTTCAGTCATGGCCAAAAGTTTTGAGAATTACACAAATATTAATTTCCACAAAGTTTGCTGCTTCAGTGTCTTTAGATATTTTGTCAGGTGTTATTATGGAATACTGAAGTATAATTACAAGCATTTCATGAGTGTCAAAGGCTTTTATTGACAATTACATGAAGTTGATGCAAAGAATCAATATTTGCTTTTTCAAGACCTCGGCAATCCGCCCTGGCATGCTGTCAATTAACTTCTGGGCCACATCCTGACTGATGGCAGCCCATTGTTGCATATTCAATGCTTGGAGTTTGTCAGAATTTGTGGGTTTTTGTTTGTCCACCTGCCTCAAGTTCTCAATGGGATTAAGGTCTGGGGAGTTTCCTGGCCATGGACCAAAATATCAATGTTTTGTTCCCTGACCCACTTAGTTATCACTTTTGCCTTATGGCAAGGTGCTCCAACATGCTGGAAAAGGCATTGTTTGTCACCAAACTGTTCCTGGACGGTTGGGAGAAGTTGCTCTCGGAGGTTGTATTGGTACCATTCTTTATTCACGGCTGTGTTCTTAGGCAAAATTGTGAGTGAGCCCACTCCCTTGGCTGAGAAGCAACCCCACACATGAATGGTCTCAGGATGCTTTACTGTTGGCATGACACAGGACTGATGGTAGCGCTCACCTTGTCTTCTCCGGACAAGCTTTTTTCCGGATGCCCCAAACAATCGGAAAGGGGATTCATCAGAGAAATTGACTTTACCCCAGTCCTCAGCAGTCCAATCCCTGTACCTTTTGCAGAATATTAGTCTGTCCCTGACGTTTTTCCTGGAGAGAAGTGGCTTCTTTGCTGCCCTTCTTGACACCAGGCCATCCTCCAAAAGTCTTCGCCTCACTGTGCGTGCAGATGCACGCACACCTGCCTGCTGCCATTCCTGAGCAAGCTCTGTACTGGTGGTGCCCCGATCCCGCAGCTGAATCAACTTTAGGAGATGGTCCCAGCGCTTGCTGGACTTTCTTGGGCGCCCTGAAGCCTTCTTCACAACAATTGAACCACTCTCCTTGCCCGTGAAGCCCTTTTTGTGCAAAGCAATGATGATGGCACGTGTTTCCTTGCAGGTAACCATGGTTGACAGAGGAAGAACAATGCTTCCAAGCACCACCCTCCTTTTGAAGCTTCCAGTCTGTTATTTGAACTCAATCTCCAGCCTTGTCACTCACACCTGTTAGCGAGAGAATCACTGACATGTCAGCTGGTCCTTTTGTGGCAGGGCTGAAATGCAGTGGAAATGTTTTTMGGGGATTCAGTTCATTTGCATGGCATAGAGGGACTTTGCAATTAATCTGCTCACTCTTCATAACATTCTGGAGTATATGCAAATTGCCATCATACAAACTGAGGCAGCAGACTTGTGAAAATTAATATTTTTGTCATTCTCAATACTTTTTGCCACGCCTGTATTATGATCATACTGTATATTCCCAGAGTTTGCTAAATGAATTGCACAAAACCAAATGGATTTGACTTTTTAATAGATGAAAGGTTTACAATTAGATACGATTCAGACTACAGTAAAAATACATATGAATAATAGGATTCAAAACCTATTTAAGACTACATGCTTCTAGAGAAATAGACATGTCTTGATAAGAATAAACAATGACACAGACTACAGAAGATCAGACTAATTACACAAGTCAATATACTGTTCGGAAAATACTTAAGGTTTTTATACAAGAGATCAGGGACTACATCAAAGTCAAGCTACAAGTACAGTTTCTTTAAACTCAAAGGAGGAGACAGGCAGGAAGGTCAATAGAACTTGGGCTTTGGGAGTCTCAATACATGCATTTAAAAAGCATTATAGATAGTAGGATACTTGGTGGGTTACACTACGGTTAGAGGTCTCTGAGTCCCTTCTTGCTCGTCGCTTGGCGCACCTCCTCCATGAGGTCCTTGAGATACTGGATCCCATTGGCGATGGAGTCTGCTTTCTCCGCCAGCTTGTGGTTCCTTTGCTCCAGCTTGTCGCACTCCGCGCTCAGGTCCTCCTGCGCAGTCTTCTTCTTCTGGCGGTAGCGCGTGGCCGCCGTCTTGTTCTGCGCCATCTTCTTGAGCTTCTTCTCCTTCGGGGGTCCTCCAGTGGATGTGGTGGTGGGAGATGGCTGGTCTGGATGTTGTGGCCTAGACTTGGGGGTTGTTGGGTACGGGTTTCTCCTGTTTTGGAACCTTGACTGAGTTGTGGCGATGGAGGGCCAGTTGAGCTGACCGGAGGAGCTTAAGCTGCCGTCACTGTCAGAGGAGAGGATCTCTGGGATGGTGACGGTGGGGGTTGTCACGCCAACCTCGTGTTTAGGGGCCAGGAGGACAACGATGCGGGTCGGGGAGAGAGACAGCACGATGTTGGGGACCGGCTGGGGAACCTCCAGGTGAAGCAGCTTCTCGCTGACACTCGCCGAGGCATCCACCTCACTACCCAACTTTAAGGTGAAGGTGGGAGATGGAAGAAGAGAGGGGGCTGGGGACTGGGGCTCTGATTTGATCTCCAGCTCCTCCTGGGCATCGGGGACGCAGGGGGGAGGTGAATGGACCTTCTCCTGAGGGTCTTCCTGGGGCTGTGAGACGGTCGGGGGGAGGAGTGGATCAGTGGTGGTGGGGAGGTCCGTGGGAGTAGGGAGAGTTGGGAGGGGCAGTGAGTCCAGCTCCATGGGACACTCAAAGGAAGGAATGAGGTCTTCAGGGGWGCTGGGGGAACCGTCTGGGCTGCAGGAACATATAAGTGAGTCCAGGTCAAACTCACTCAGGTCGACCTTCTTAGCCATCCAGTCCATGCCAGAAAASGCATCTTCTGTGGAGGACAAAGAAAGCGGGTTAATAGCTAAAGTAATATTAAAATACAAATATTCACATTACAAGTGGTGATCATAAATGTCAAAGTGGAAGTCTAAGTTTTAATATTTGTGATAAAAGCATTTCACTGTAAGGTCTACCACACCTGTTGTATTTGGCGCATGTGACAAATAAAATTGGATTTGAAAACCTATTACCTTTTCTATCCTGCAAAAAAACAGATCATGGGAATAAAATATAAATTGCTATGGATTTCTACACGCTGTCGACCAGTATGAACATACYTGTGGAGGACTCAGGATGTGGTGGTCCTCACCTTTCCTATTATCTGCACCAATGTGATGGGTGTGGCCTAGCTCATCAGTAGATAGCCAAGGGAAGGACAGCAAGTATGCCTCAGCCTTCTCTTCCTGGAGGAGCAGCGAAGGCGGAGAGGGAGGGGATAGAAGGAGAATTGGAGAAGATGACGAGAGGGGTGACGCCCCCCCCTCTATCAAGGTAACTTCATCATGGTAGAGCAGCGACCCCATGGGGTCAGCCATGAGAGAGGAAGGCCCCCTGAGTAGGGCCTCCATATCGTCCAGGCCAAACTGTGAGCTCATCATGGTCATAGCTCTGTTGTTGTTGTACAGTCACTAGGATCTGAGACGGTAGGTACTGCAGTAGGAGATCGAGCGGTTCTTTTATGCTGTCAACTACAGCAGTGCTAAGGGTTTCCACAAGGGACCTGGGAAAGAGATCGGAGAAGACATGGTGAGTTCATGTAATAATGTAAACCGAAGCTCATAATGTAGCCTAAAGAAATGGCCTTTTCTCCTTTATGTTAATTCTATATTTTGTCATGGTCAGTCATGTTATGTTGTGATTGAGTAATGTAATATTTGTCTGCACACATTTTTAATTGGGTGGCAAAAAAATATGTAAGTCTGAACTTATGTTTATATCTGTAATGCGTTTTGTGCACAACACTGCCCCTACTATTTTACAACGCACCTCCTTGCACTGGCACTGAATACCCTCCCTGTCTTTGTCTTGTGACTCGCACACGCGCCAAATGAGGTCAGTCAGTTTCCACAGCAACCATCGTCAGAATGGAAGCAAAGATTTGTATAACTACACATTGTTCGATCTGTGATGGAAGTGTGTCTAGCGAATGAGATGGCTGCTTCTGCCTCCCTAACAGCCACGCTTGTGTTCACCCTCCCGCCTTAAACACTGATTATATCGCCATTTTGTTCGAAAAAGAACAAGAACCATTTTGTTCCAGGTTGGCATTCCTGGAATAAAATCGTATCACCCATATTATTTATTATTATTATTTTATTTTTTACCAATTTGGTGACAATGTCGCGGGCTGTTATATTAACAGTTCACTGACCATTTTGCCCGAAAGAGATACAATGTCACATTCTCTGATCTGACTCGTGACGTCTGTATCCAATGTCATTCCAAGGATTTGTCTGMCGAATGGCAACCTTACGGCAAGATATACTATATGAATTTATAAAAATACTTCGCTACACAACATAAGCAGMCTAATAGCTTCACAAATTGAGGTTAGAGCTCATTGTCGTCATTGACCTGTCACAGATTCACGTTAGCTAGCCACTTGCCTACAAATATATACTTACGTCATTTTGACAAATATGAAGTTGAAGCAGTGCACTGGATTGATGCACTGTTGGATTTGCTGCTGCTAGGACCGCCGCGAACCGTTAAACTGCCATTTCGCCTAAGAAAGCGGTGTCACTTGAATGTTGTTGGGTGCTGGTTGAAAATGACGCATGCTGAGGGCGCAGCGTAATAAACAACTCTCAAAAAGACCAACGATGTATATATACACACTAGATGACATATAGGAGGCTTTGTMTTGAAGCCACCGTGCTTCCATCTTGCCCCCCCATTGTAAAACACATTTTGGAAGTTAAAGAAAAGCATTTATTAATGTCTACATTCATTTTTGTCACGTTTATACTATTACAGACACCTTAATGCATACTTTGAAATTATATTATGTGAGATAAACATAAAGTGAAAAAATAGTCAGATTCTTTGAGGCTTCTGATGTTACTGTCCCCACTACCGCAACAAATACTTAAATACATGTAATTTTGTCCTTGAAACATTTAAGTGAAATAGAATTCCATTAATTCCTATGGAGGACTGCGCCTACTGGGGAGTGCCAATATGTCCGACCAGTGGCTTCAAAGCCTCAAAATGGCATTCAAGGGTTTATATACATCGCTGATGCAGACCGAGGATATCCTTCCACGAGTCCTCACCAGCTTCTATAGCTACAAAGTCATAAACCCCACCCATTTCTACAAATTCTCTTCTTAAAATGTGATATTAACCCTAACCACACTGCTAACCTTATGCCTAACCCCTAAATTTAAATTAAGACCAAAGCAAAAAAAATTCTGTGGAATCTGACTTTGTGGCTATAGAAGCTAGTGGAAACCGTATCATTCCGCACATTGGGGGTTAACGGGCCAGTTTTAGAAATCATCCTGTGATGTCTTATACTAATCACATAATTTATGTGAGCAAACAACTTTTCAATAAATGTAATTGCACGTCCTTTTTAGTATTCAGATAATTCACAAATAGGATATAGATKAAATGTRCTGTGGATATTCTCAGCAGTACACACTGCGTAGTAAAACATTTCACATTCACACTCGTACATTTTAAATACTTTATTTTAATCCACAAATCACATTACAGTTGAGAGGATTCAAACATMTCGAAGTTCATGGATATATGGAGACTTATGGATACAGAAAGCACCAAGGCTGCCCAAACAGCTGACACAGAGCAGTACCGCTGCTTTGCCTTTGTCCTATTCAGGTCTGCAATCTGAAAGCCAGGTACTGTCAGCCTATGTACATGGCTGAGACTCCCAAATATTAGCACTGCAAGTTTGTACTGWTAACCAAGGCTGTTCACGGGGGCTGACATTTCAGTAACTTGTCAGCAAAMGCTGGCTTCATGTGTGCTTCAATAGGGCAACCCACTTCAAAAATGAGCACCTCCCTCCGGCCTACCCCCAAAAAAACAATATCTTGTATGTGTCCAAAACATTGCCAGACCTTTACTGCATTAACGACGGCACACACACACCTCAAAATCTACKGGCTGTTAGAGAGAAAGTCTGCCAGACCTGGTGCAGTTCATTGAGCTCCTCCTGTAGCTCTTGGGTCACACCACAAATCCTGGTTGCAAACTTAGTCTCAGAGCCCTTTTCAGCCTCTGGCCGTCCTMGTCAGTATAATACAGGTCCATGTCTCTGGCAAACCCTTTAGGATCATCTCAGACTTCATGCCCAACTGTTGGGACTTATTACACCCAGGATGCACTGCCTCCAGCACCGTGGCCATCCGGGGGGCCTCAGGATCAGCATGATGGAGCCTGTGGAAGTTTTACCGCCTCAGCTCAGCCATCCCACTGTGGATGAAAAAAAGACACAACTCCAAATCTGCTCTCTCGGCTTCGTACTTCTGCACCACCTCCTCCAGCCTCTTCCGGTCCACAGAGTTGATTTTGTTGTTGCCCATGGCCGCTTTGATGCCTATCCCACTACCCGACGCCACCATGCCCGCCCAATTGCTGTGGCTATGAGAGAGGAACCCATGGTCATGTGGGTGAGGACGATGCCCACAATGGCCACCGTCCCTCCCGTGGCGTCCGTGGTGCCCCCTGCGATAGCCATGGTTTTGGTTTTCTTTTMCACTTTGTCCAGCTTCTTGGCGAGYTCGTTGAGCTCTGTGAAGTGGCCTCGCAGGGTATCATTACGCTTCATTAGCAGGCAGTTGAACAGACAGAGGCCATTTTTCACATAGACGCACCTCTAGCTGAAKTCCCTGGTGGGATGGAAAGACAGATTTAATAAAAGACAGAGGGCTGATTAAATGGTATGCCTGGCTGTATTAGATGTAAGATCAAAGCTCTATCCTTGAAATGGTGTATTAACCACATGTGTACAGTAAGAGGTTAGTCAGGTCTCACCTGGTTTCATCCTCTAGACTGAGGCCATAAAATGAAGGAGGCATGTTTTCCCAGCCTGAAAGAGACACATACACAATTACAAAACCAAATGTATTATCCCTCAGTAAACTCTTGGCATTCTCTCAACCAGCTTCACCTGGAATGTTTTCCCATGAGTCTTTTCCTAGCCACCATGCATCTACATCTGCATTGCTTGCTGTTTCTAGTTTTAGGCTGGGTTTCTGTATAGCAAATCTCATCTTTGTATAATACACTCAATAAAAACTATTATATTTATCATAGTGATTTCAGAGTAACATTAAAACACAATAATATGCCCCACCAACATTAGACAACAGTAAAACCTCAAATTGTTGAGATAAGTCAGATTAACCGATGACTAAAATAGCAGTGCAGAAGGCACTCTTTTGCTAAGTGCAGAGACTTATTGTAGGTAATGAATGTGAAGGGCAATGCTACATAATTGGTGGTGCAGCAGAAAGATCAGTGCACCACAAATCCAGAGGTTGTGACTTCAAATCCCAGGTGTTGTCATGTTTCAGCTGAACAGCGTACCACTTACTTTAAAACTACCATACCATTACTTTATTAATAATGGTTTGGGATCATCTGGGACCATCATGTGACGTCCTGACAACTGGTAAAACAAATGTCTTGKGAACATTTCACAAACATCCTAACATGGTCCTCACCCCATTACGGAAAACCACATGAATGTCACCTGATCACGTGTTTAAGCTAAGTTAATGTGACAACATGTAAAGTGTGAGTGGACCAAGTAATTTTAGGTTGCTCGAAAGCGGAAAGGTGGAATAAACGAGTCGGGAGCAGGTTTTCTTACATTGAACAAAGTTCTCTATTTTTCTCTATTTTCTTTCTTCTCAAACAATCCCACACAATCAAGGATCTCACAAGGATAACACAAATCTTCTTCTTTACAGGGATAAGGAACACCAGGTGAGTAACWTTTAACTATAACACAAATCACGGGTGTGTCACTGCCTCAACTATCCATTCGTGGAGAGCTCCTTTCGGGTGGTGGTGCGGATCYGTGGTTGCCATTCCCAAGAGGTAATTTGTCCTCTTCTTCTCCCTTTCATCAGGTAAATCCTCTCCTTCGGAGAATCAATCACCATTTCTTTTTCTCCAGACTGCCAGTTCCCTCCTCTCTCTTGTAGGGGGATAAAAATAGGTGATTAGTACAGTCAGCTGTGCTTAACTGCCTTTGATCACCTTTACTCACCGGGCTGGGCTACTATCCGTGGGACCAGGCTGCCGCCTGCTGGTCCTTCCACAAGAGCAACATGTATTAACATGAAACTAAACACGCGACAACATGTGAAAACATGGTCTCGTGAAATGTTCCAAAAACATGTTTSCAAWTGATTTCACTTGCACATGTGAAGTGTCCCAAAAACACATGTTTTCACATGTGAACAATAACAACAAATCAACAAGACACAAGTACATTTAATAACCATGAGGGGACTTTTTGAGTTTCAGGAAGGAAGGAACATAAATAGAGGTGGTTATATTTCACTGTGAACACTTCCCTGTCTCTGTCACACACATACAGTATCTGTTTCACCTCAGATGAAAGCAATGAAAGCATATCACAATAAATAAATGTTGTACTATATCCTTTGAACGGCACCATGTGTGTATGTAAATTTTCAGTCGTGAGCTGTATTTGTGCTTCTGTCAGCACCAGTTGGAGACAGGGACATGTACTGCTCTCACCTGCAGCAGGGGTTGGAGTTGTGTGGCCAATCKCTGAGGGGGAACGAGACAGGGTGTGGAAGGGGGGCCCTCCCGGCCATGGTGGGGGCCGTGATGGGTGAGGCAACCTCTCATTGTCTGTGTTTGAGGGATATTGAACATGAAAAATCCCAGAAGCGATGTTAGTTGTGAATTGATATAACGGCCTAAAAAGTAACTTGAGTGATGCTGATATTGAGTGGTGCTTACCGTCGGACTCTGGGATCTATTGACGTCATAGTCCCCATACAAGGACAGGGGTTCAGATTTGGGTGGAGCTGGGGGTCGAACAGGGCAAGSGGACTGACTGTGCTTTCGTMCTATGGAATCCTATACCAATACAAAGAAAGCAAAGATGTCTTYTTGACAGAAAGTAAAGTTACACTGATAAAACAGTGAACGTTGATGTCTTTTCTTATTTTTGCTCTACTCGTCGAAGGCCTGTGTTAAACCTTAGCGAAGACTAGTGGGTTGATTTGTTTTATTCAACCTATCTTACTGTATACACTATATACTGGCTTATTCAGTGGTTCTCTTGGTTTACCTTCTCAGTCATTCCAAGTTTAGATCTATCAACATTGTCAMAGCCCCCACCTGCAGATGGAGAGGGCCTCAGAAGAGTGCAATAGGTCTTGGGAGGAACTGGAGGSCGGCGAACAGGACGGGGGTTCAAACAGGGGCTCTGATAGGCTGTTAGGGAGCCAGACTGATTGGAGGTCAGTCAAAACAGTTCATCAATCATTTAGCAACAACAATTGGAACATTAACCGCAAGACACAGTGAGCCAGACTAGAAGCGGAAGAATGAGAGTGGAAAAGAGGAAGAGGCCCCTGGCCTCTGCACAGCAGTGAGTGCATCTTCTATGCTGGTTCTGACAGGAAAACTGATTAGAAGAACRTAGATGTAATGAAACACGAGAAGAGGGTGTTGTTGACTCACCTGGGTATCCATCACATTGCTGTAGCTTGGGGAGAGGCCTGGGAAGCCTGAGTTCTGTTTCTTGTCCAGGGGCTCTGAGTGGGACATAGACTGGGGTAATGCRGGCTGAGTCTAGATTTGGTACACAGATTGACTTCTTCGTGTTAGACTTAGCTGAGACACAAATCACAAAGTCACGATTATGTGCAGTTAAACGGTATATAGACTGTTGTGGTGTCATAGAGCTTTGGGACAGTAACGGAAAGGTTGCTGGTTTGAATACCTGAGACGGCAA
This sequence comes from Salvelinus sp. IW2-2015, assembly GCF_002910315.2. Lineage (NCBI taxonomy): Eukaryota > Metazoa > Chordata > Actinopteri > Salmoniformes > Salmonidae > Salvelinus > Salvelinus sp. IW2-2015. The sequence continues at coordinate 69,181,712 of NC_036860.1, forward strand.
GGGGAAAAAAATAAAAAATATATCTGTTGCAGTGCCCTTGAGCAAGGCACTTAACCCTAATTGCTCCAGGGGCGCTGTACAATGGTGACCCTACTCTCTGCGGYTGTCTCAGGGGAAGTTGGGATATGCCAAAAATAATAAATACATTTCTATTACACGCTTTTGTGTAACAGGGAAAATATAAGCACCCCCCCAAYTTAGTAGTATTATTATAATATGAATAATAAGTACTTTACAGTTACAGCCCATTAGGATTAATGAAATTATAATATAGCTATTGTGACCAACCAGAGTTTTGAAACCCAGGTCTCCTGCGTACGACAGTATAAGGTGCATTTCTTCATGTCTTTAAATCATACATTTTTAGTGCTGTCATAGCAATTGAGTATGGGGAAGAGGTTAGTGCTGGCCTGCATTTGATATCACTTGGCTTCTACTCACCTGGGGCTCTGACATCTGAGGCAATTAGTCACCAGCAGTCACAAAGTTTGGCCGAAAGGGAGACCGGCTCCTTGACCTGGCAGACCCTGGTGTCTGGCTATTCCATGGGCTTCCATTGTACCTATAATTCTATCAAACGCAATTCAAATATCTTTAACACTGTCAAAGAAGGATTTGAAAATTTGGCAATTTTCCTTCTGCATCATCCTTACCGTTGATGCGTTTTCCTCTTGGCTGTCTGAATCCACGTGTAAGGATGGGAGATCATAGGACCCGATGGCCGTGGACGACTTCACCAAGAATGACTTCAAATCACTGCAAACTCTCGCTTGTCTTTTTACATGGCAAATCTCCAGTAAGAGCTTTGTTTTGAAATGTTGCACTTCCCCCCTGATATCAAGTCTACTGTGCGAGGAAGATCCAAGACTCAGAAATACAAGATTACATCTAACTATGAGCACTGACGAAGACGTTTAGCCATAATGTGGGTTAAGGCTTTAGTTTCACACTGAAAGTGGACACTGTTTTAATGATAACACAACAACCAACCAATGAATAGGATATCCGACCATATCATTTTCACAACATTCCCTTTTGGAAATGGTAGGGCGATATACACTACCATTCAAAAGTTTGGGGTCACTTAGAAATGTCCTTGTTTTTGAAAGAAAAACACGTTTTTTTTGTCCATTAAAATAACATCAAATTGATCAGAAATACAGTGTAGACATGGTTAATGTTGTAAATGACTTAGCTGGAATGTCTGATTTTTAATGGAATATCTACATAGGCGTACTATTYTRAGCAACCATCACTCCTGTGTTCCAATYMCAAGTTGTGTTAGCTAATCCAAGTTTATCATTTTAAAAGGCAAAAAAAAACTTTTTCAATTATGTTAGCAAATCAAATCAAATGTATTTATATAGCCCTTCGTACATCAGCTGATATCTCAAAGTGCTGTACAGAAACCCAGCCTAAAACCCCAAACAGCAAGCAATGCAGGTGTAGAAGCACGGTGGCTAGGAAAAACTCCCTAGAAAGGCCAAAACCTAGGAAGAAACCTAGAGAGGAACCAGGCTATGAGGGGTGGCCAGTCCTCTTCTGGCTGTGCCGGGTGGAGATTATAACAGAACATGGCCAAGATGTTCAAATGTTCATAAATGACCAGCATGGRCAAATAATAATAATCACAGTAGTTGTCGAGGGTGCACCACCTCAGGAGTAAATGTCAGTTGGCTTTTCATAGCCGATCATTAAGAGTATCTCTACCGCTCCTGCGGTCTCTAGAGAGTTGAAAACAGCAGGTCTGGGACAGGTAGCACGTSCGGTGAACAGGTCAGGGTTCCATAGCCGCAGTCAGAACAGTTGAAATMGGAGCAGCAGCACGGCCAGGTGGACTGGGGACAGCAAGGAGTCATCATGTCAGGTCGTCCTGAGGCATGGTCCTAGGGCTCAGGTCCTCCAAGAGAGAGAAAGAAAGAGAGAAAGAGAGAATTAGAGAGAGCATACTTAAATTCACACAGGACACCGGATAAGACAGAAGTACTCCAGATATAACAAACTGACCCTAGCCCCCCGACACATAAACTAATGCAGCATAAATACTGGAGGCTGAGACAGGAGGGGTCAGGAGACACTGTGGCCCCATCCGATGATACCCCCGGACAGYGCCAAGCGTTTGTAGACTTTAAGAAACAAAGATGAAGGGACAGTTTCATCAGTACATGCTTAAAGAAAGTCATATCACAAAGATCACAGTGCCCACCAAATCTATGACAATAGAGCATGAATTGTAAGCACCAAAGTGTGTTTGTCAAAATAATATCTGAAAATGTCAGTTGTTGTACATAAATTGCTATTGCAAATAGAAGTATTATGATATATGCAGTTGAGGAATATTCCATGTACCAACACTAGATGTAGAACGGACATAAGACATTCCCACATACAGTATTTTTTTATTTCACCTTTATTCAACCAGGTAAGCCAGTTGAGAACAAGTTCTCATTTACAACTGCGACCTGGCCAAGATAAAGCAAAGCAGTGTGACACAAACAACAAGGCAGAGTTACACAGGGAATAAACAAACGTACAGTCAATAACACAATAGAAAAGTCTATATACAGTGTGTGCAAATGAAGTAAGATTAGGGAGGTAAAGGCAATAAATAGGCCGTAGTGGCAAAATAAATACAATTACGCAAATAAACACTGAAGTGATAGGTGTGCAGAAGATGAATGTGCAAGTAGAGATACTGGGGTGCAAAGGAGCAAAAGAAAAATATCTATAAATAAAATAACAATATGGGGATGAGGTATTTGYATGGGCTATTTACAGATGGGCTATGTACAGGTGCAATGATCTGTAAGCTGCTCTGATAGCTGATACTTAAAGATAGTGAGGGAGATATGAGTCCAGCATCAGTGATTTTTCAATTCGTTCCAGTCATTGGCAGCAGAGAACTGGAAGGAAAGGCGGCCAAACGAGGAATTGGCTTTTGGGGTGACCAGTGAAATATACTTGCTGGAGCGCGTGCTATGGGTGGGTGCTGCTATAGTGACCAGTGAGCTGAGATAAGGCGGGGCTTTAACTAGCAAGGACTTATAGATGACCTGGAGCCAGTGGGTTTGGCGACGAATATGAAGCGAGGGCCAGCCAACGAGAACATACAGGTCGCAGTGGTCACAGTAGTATATGGGGCTTTGGTGACGCATCCAATTTGCTGACTAGAGTMTTGTAGGCTATTTTGTCAAGGATCGGTAGGATAGTCAGTTTTACGAGGGTATGTTTGGAAGCATGAGTGAAGGATGCTTTGCTGCGAAATAGGAAGCCAATTCTAGATTTAATTTTGGATTGGAGATGCTTAATATGAGTCTGGAAGGATTACAGTCTAGCCAGACACCTAGGTATTTGTAGTTGTCCACATATTCTAAGTCAGAACATCCAGAGTAGTGATGCTAGGCGGGCGGGCAGGTGCGGGCAGTGATCGGTTGAAGAGCATGCATTTCGTTTTACTTGCATTTAAGAGCAGTTGGAGGCCACGGAAGGAGAGTTGTATGGTTAGTTAACAGTGTCCAAAGAAGGGCCAGAAGTATACAGAATGGTTTCGTCTGCGTAAAAGCGGATCAGAGAATCACCAGCAGCAAGAGCGACATCATTGATGTATACAGAGAAAAGAGTCGACCCGAGAATTGAACCCTGTAGCACCCCCATAGAGACTGCCAGAGGTCCGGACAACAGGCCCTCCGATTTGACACACTGAACTCTATCAGAGAATTAGTTGGTGAACCAGGCGAGGCAGTCATTTGAGAAACCAAGGCTGTTGAGTCTGRCGATAAGTTCCTAACTTCCCTGAAAAGTTGCATATCGCGGGGGCTATTTGATGCTAATGCAGTACGCCACAGGATGTTTTTGTGCTGGTCAAGGGCAGTCAGGTCTGGAGTGAACCAAGGGCTATATCTTTTCCTGGTTCTACATTTTTTGAATGGGGCATGCTTATTTAAGATGGTGATGAAAGCACTTTTAAAGAGTAACCAGTCATCCTCTACTGACGGAATGAGGTCAATTTCTTTCCAGGATACACGGGCCAGGTCGATTAGAAAGGCCTACTCGCTGAAGTGTTTTTGTGAGTGTTTGACTGTGATGAGGGGTGGTTGTTTGACCGCGGACCCACTACGGACGCAGGCAATGAGGCAGTGATCACTGAGATCCTGGTTGAAGACAGCAGAGGTGTATTTAGAGGACAGGTTGGTCAGGATGATATCTATGAGGGTGCCCGAGTTTACGGATTAGGGGTTGTACCTGGTAAATTTCATAATTTGGGTGAGGTTGAGGGCATCTAGCTTAGATTGTAGGARGGCCGGAGTGATAAGCATATCCCAGTTTAGGTCACCTAACAGTACAAACTCTGAAGATAAATGGGGGGCAATTAATTCACATATGGTGTCCAGGGCGCAGCTGGGGGCTGAGGGGGGTCTGTAACAAGRGGCAACAGTGAGAGACTTATTTCTGGAAAGGTGGGTTTTTAAAAGTCGAAGCTCGAACTGTTTGGGCACAGACCTGGATAGCATGACAGAACTCTGCAGTAGATTGCAACTCCACCCCCTTCGGCAGTTCTGTCTTGGGGGAAAATGTATACACATTCATAGAGGCATTTTCCAGCTATGATTTTACCACTCATAATCCAGAATGGATATGACAATGTGGCCAGCACAGGACGTAATACACCCTTACAACAATCTACTTTTTGATATTTTTGACTTCTTATCTGGTAAACTGCTACTATGTGTCAAGAAGAGAGCRCCAAATAGGGGTTAGTGTACTCCAGTAAAAAACTATTGCCATGTGTCCCCGTTCATAGGAGCATGAAAGACTCGTCTCTGGTAGAATTGAGTTGGCACTTTATTGGCCCAAACACCCACAGACTTACAAGGTTGAGATTACTCATGGACAGTAATTAGTCATTTTTTTTTGCATTGATGCATTGTGTCTTCTAACTGTCCAAGAATAGGATCCAAAGTGGTAGGAAATATTTGTTCCCATAAATACAAAGGAGGATGTCTCTCCTCATACCTCTGGCACTTTAGTCAGACTGCCAGACTGTGCACCACAGAGCCAATCAGGACAGAATACATACAGGTCAACGGTGCCAATTGAATGTCAAGGGGTGTGTCTGCCTTTTGGATGACTCACTCTTTACAGAGAACCCCTGTGGTTCAAGTCAAGAGCTACCCTTCCCATTTCAATCTGCTCTGCGCATGTCTGAAAGTGACAGAGCCAGCAGCCAAGAGAGTTTTTCACAGTATGTCATAAAACATTATTACACTTATGAATGTAGGTAAAATGCTAATATGTATTAGATCCCGTACAATGGAATAACTAAGACCTGAATTTGAATGCAGCGTGTTTCCGATTCCTCCTTTTCTTTCTGTCCAGCAGGGTCAACCAAAAACACTTGGGCCTGATGGTTCATGCAGATACTGGGGAAGCAATATAGAAATGTATTGATCCCTTAAATGATTTTACTATTAAATGACCCATATCACAACCCTCATACCTCTTCACAAAAATTTACCTAAATCAATTTTGGAAAAAGGATTTTACTCACAAAAGATGTAGGAATGTATTTTTCCAGTTAGAAATAGTAGGCCATGCATCAAATAACTATTTTCATCAGAAAAACGAACCCTCAAATGCACTATTGCATTTTGTAAGTTGTCTGCAGGTGGCTTGTTGTGAATACACTCAAATATCAAGTCATTATCAGGTTATGGAAACTGCGTTCTAATACTCAACGTAGAAGGATTTGTCTTAATGTACAGTATATGAAAGTGATGCTATGAAAAGGATTCTTTCACCTTATCAAGCTTACTCTGACTGACAAATCACTGCCTATTACCGTGAATAAAAAGAACACATGAAACATTGTTTTTCATGAGGCCTACATGTGTGCCTTCCTTTAAGCACCTCTGTTTGAACACCTCTCCTGTCCTTGATCCATACCACATACAGCCATTTGCGGATCTTTTCAGTGTCCATGTGAAAGATAGTTATTGCGAGGCTGGAACATTTGTTAACTTCAAAACATTTTTTTTAACACCCATGTGAAATGAAGGCCAGCAAGCTTACAGATTTAAGTCTAATAGCATGATAAGAAAGTAGACAAACATCAGAGTGTGCGATATGAAGGTATAGCCAGTCGACATTCTGAACCTTGTTTGAGGTTAGTAGGTCACATGACCAAGGAGCTGTTGAKATTTTAAATTGAGAAGAATTCATGTAAAATATTGTGAGATGAAAATGGACAAACTAAAGAGTGTGCAATATAGAAGGGTAGTCAGTGGACATTCTGAACCTTGTTTGAAGTCATTAGGTCACATGACCAAGGAGCTATTGAAATTTTACATTTAGAAAAGTTCATGTAAGATCTTGTGAGATGAAAATGGACAAACTAAAGGGTGTGCAATATAGAAGGGTAGTCAGTGAACATTCTGAACCTTGTTTGAGTCCAGTTGCTCACATGACCAAAGAGCTTTGAAATTCAAAAATGTAAATAACTAATTTAAAATAGTGTGAGATGTAAATAGACGAAAAATAAATGTGTGCAATGTGTGTCTATGCCATCAGGTTAGCTAGAACCAGTTTTGAAAGTTTTAGGAGTAATGGTTAAATAACTATTGAAATTTGAAAAATMTGATTTGTCACTATGTTGACGGTCCCTAACTGCTGTTGGTGGACGTAAGGAAGACTACAGACGAATATCCAACCTGAAACTGTCTTTACTTCGGTCCAGGTTGCGGTTGTAAATGAGAACTGATTCTCAACTGGCCTACCTGGTTAAATAAAGGTTAAATAAATATTAAACCTGCAGCTGAGCAACTCATCCACGACTTTATTTCATCCCGACGGGACTATTGTAATGTCCTTTTTGTTGGCGCATCTGCCAAGTGCCTAAACTGGCTACAATATGGCCAAAACTTTGCTCCACGTGTCCTCACCCACACTATTAGGGCTGAAGAATCTCTGTCCTCCTTTAAGGCACAGCTCAAGACCTTGCTAATTCTGTTCTCATGTTCTCCGGATCTGGCGACACCTATAGCTTTGATCGTCTGTCTGTGTCTGTGTTGTTTTGGATTGTTTTTATTCATTTTTTTTGTTTAATTTATTATTTACAAATTATTACAAATTGACAAATTATTATAATGTTAGTGGGAAAATGGACATCTTCAAATCAAAACCCAACCTTCATGTTGTGACAAACGCATGTTCGAAACTCCGTTTTAGACAAGACTGAATTTATGACCAAAATTATTATATTTACACTTTGTAGTAAATTTTGACACTATAATAACTTTTTACGACTCCTGTCGATGTCTGATAGGCTGTTTTAAAAGTGATGCGTTGCTTTTTAATGGCAGTCGGTCTTTAACGCTTCGAACACACCGGCTGCGTCATTGCATCACTGCTGCATAACATTTTGCGCAGCTAGGCAACTATACTGATGCAGGTACCTTTTGCAAATGGTCGCATGCGGTTGGACACATGGAAGAGAGAATAATTTTCGCAGTATCCTCAAAACCGTGTCTTTTTGACACAACTGCTGACAGCTACAGGGACATAAACACAAAAAAATGCTGCTTGGAGACAAGTGTCCACGATAGTAGGATTGCCAGGTCAGTTTAGTAGTGAGCTTGTGCTAGATGTGGCTAGTTAGCGTTAGCTAGCTAGCTAACCTAGCTTGCTAACCTAGCCAATGAGGTGGTCGTTGGTCTCATTGTTGAAAGAGCCTACTCTGCCTATCTTTACTATTTATTATTGCATTTCGCTCCAAAACTGCATTTGAGGGAAATTATATTATAGGCTCTCACAATTAATTTGAGGATGTCATCGAATAAATAATATACTTGGCAAATAAATTTAAAAAAAATGTAAAGAAATTATGCAATCAAACTGTTTTTATGTAATCACACATTTTTACTGAATGTGTGTGCAAAAAAAAATCTACATTCATATTTTGCTACTTTCTGTCAAGTCCACTCATACAATTTGATGCATACGTTCGATTTATCGAACGTATGCACCACACAGAACGCACTGCAACTGCCTCTGCAACGCAATGCTGCAAGGCAAATGCAGCGTTCCATTGGAAATGAATGTACTTCTGGTGTATCGAAACGCAATGACACAGTCGGTGTGTTCGAAGCGTAAGAGGGGTTCTTGCAGATGCAGCAACGCCCCGAATTGCGGGCCGCAATCAGACCCTTCTCCATGTATCTCGTGATCCTGAGACAACGACTTGTCAAGTGCGCAGTATGGTGTCTGATTTAAAATGTTCGGTGCTATCCGGGGATCCCACCAAGCTTTTATAATTTGAATCAACTGTGCAATATAAATAAAACAAAAAAATCTCCACTCCGGACGTCCAAAGGATCCCCGATTGCACTGACCAATTTAAAAGGATGTACACTTTACTAGCCAATTAAGACCGTCTAATGTATGTGCTCTCTCCAATCAGGGTTGGGCCGAGTGAAGAAAACCGAGTGTGTACGGAAATCACCGAAAGACATACGGATATAACTGGGTTTAGTGCGTAGATTTGATAGTGCTCGGTCTTCTGTGGACAGGCTGTTTGGACGTCGAAGATTCTTGCCTAAAGTGAAAGAACTTACCATCCAGTTGGTTTATCGAAGACAGAATATGGAGTGTCTTAAAATATTYTATATAACCATCGCGCTGTTGATAGCGCACAGCTCGGCTATTATAAGGTAAAATATTTATCTTCTGTTTGGGAAACTTTTGAATAACTCAAAGAATTACTCTCACGCCATCCTGTGAGAATAAGCTATCTCTGGGGTAGTTTAATTTCCTGACATTATGCAATTATTATTACATGCATGTTTGTTTAGGCACATGTAGTTCAGATTTTGGTGCACACGTAGAACGTTTACATAACGCTGGCATGTCCATGCTATCTAGTTTGCATTGAGGTTAACATAGATTGTACATTTTAAAAAAAAGAACCAAGCTGCTCGTAAATGAATGGGGTCAGCAGTAGAACACTTGTATAAAACAGGAAGTAGAGCGCACGAGTTCTGAATTATTCGTTAAACAAATTACGACAAACTGTCTCTATTTTCCTCATCATACATATTTGCCCGTAGAATTCCCCTCCACAAGACGCGCAGTATGCGCCGCCTGATGAGTGACAATGGGATGAGTTTTGAACAACTCCAGGACATGGCCAAGACCGTTGGTGGTGCYGGAGCTAACGTACCAATAAACACTCCGAGCCCGAAAGTGCCAGTTGAGAGACTCACCAACTTCATGGATGTAAGTGGATATTGTCACTAGGCCTGGGTTGACTTTAGCTTGTTTTAGGCTGACTGAAGCAATAATAAGTAAAGCCAGGGTTCTCCATGAGTTGGGRGTGCAGGCTTTTGGTCCAACCCTTCATGACATGCCTAGTCTTCTAATCAAGGCCCAGATTGATGATCATGTAGTGTGTATATATATTTGTTTGAATAAAAGCTTGCACATTCAGAATCTCTCTCCCTAGGAGTGAGGAGAAGAGAACTGTAGTATAGACTTAGGCATATGTATTTATCATATGAATGTTGTTTGTATCAAATCTCTACAGGCTCAGTACTATGGGGTGATCAGCATAGGCACACCACCCCAGGATTTTACTGTGCTGTTTGACACTGGCTCCTCCAACCTGTGGGTGCCCTCCATTCACTGCTCCTTCCTGGATGTCGCATGCTGTGAGTCAGTCTATTATTGCATTCACTGCACTTCACCATAGCCGCAGGAAGTAGGGGTCCTGGGGGGGAAAATGCAACAATTAAGGATGTTACTGCGTTACAGTTCATATAAGGAAATCAGTAAATTTAAATAAACAAATTAAGCCCTAATCTATGGCTTTCACATCACTGGGAATACAGATATGCATCTGTTGGTCACAGGTAGGGGCGTGGATCAGAAAACCAGTCYGTATTTGGTGTTACCACAATTTGCCTCATGCAGCATCTCCTTCAAATCGAGTTGACCAGGCTGTTTGTGGCCTGTGACATGTTGTCCCACTCCTCTTCAATGGCTGTGTGAAGATGTTGGTGGGAATTGGAACACACTTTTGTACACGTCGATCCAGAGCATCCCAAACATGCTCAATGTACTATGCAGGCCATGGAAGAACTGGGAAATGTTCAGCTTCCAGGAATTGTGTACAGATCCTTTCGACATGGGGCSGTGCATTATGCTGAAACATGGTGGCGGATGAATGGCATGGCAATGGACCCCAGGATCTCGTCACGCTATCGCTGTGCATTCAAACTGCCATCGATAAAATGCAATTGTGTTCGTTGTCTGTAGCTTATGCCTGCCCAGACCATAACTTCCCCGCCACCATGGGGCACTCTGTTCACAATGTTGACATCAGCAAACCGCTCACCCACACAATGCCATACACGCTCACCCACACAATGCCATACACGCTATCTGCCATCTGCCCGCTACAGTTGGAACCGGGATTAATCTGTGAAGAGCACACTTCTCCAGTGTGCCAGTGAACATTTGCCCACTGAAGTCGGTTACGATGCCGAACTGCAGTCAGGTCAAGGCCCTGGTGAGGACGGCGAGCATGCAGATGAGCTTCCCTGAGATGGTTTCTGACAATTTGCTGGAATTCTTTGTGCAAACCAATAGTTTCATCAGAAAATCCTGGTGGCTGGTCTCAGATGGTCCTGCAGGTGAAGAAGCTGGATGTGGAGMTCCTGGGCTGGTGTGGTTACACMGGGTATGCGGTTGTGAAGCCGGTTGGACGGACTGCCAAATTCTCTAAAAGGATGTTGAAGGTGGCTTATGGTAGAAAATTAAGATTAATTRCTGCAGCCAGCATGCCAATTGTARGCTCCCTCAACTTGACACAACTGCACATTTGAGTGGCATTTTATTGTCCCCAGCACAACGTGCACATATGTAATGATCATGCTGTTTAATCAGCTTTAAATGCCACACCTGTCAGGTGGATGGATTATCTTGGCAAAGGAGAAATGCTCACTAACAGGGATTTAAACAAATTGGTGCCCAAAATCTGAGTTAAATTTGTTTTTTGAGCATATGGGATATTTTTATTTCAGCTCATGAAACATGGGACCAACACTACATTTTGSGTTTATATTTTTGTTCATTATGTATGCATGTATGTGCACGCGAACCATCGCATTTAACCATGGCAAGGTGACTGGGAATATGGCAGAAAATATAGTGTAGTTATTCACTCCGCAAAGTAATCAAACAAGCTAAAAGTCAGTATAGAGATCAAGTGGAGTTGTATGTGGCAGGGACTACAAAAGGAAAACCAGCCACATTGCAGAAACCGACGTCTTGCTTCCMGACAGGCTAAACACATTCTTCGCACGCTTTGAGGATAACACAGTGCCACCGACGCGGCTCGCTACCAAGGACTACCGAGGGCTCTCCTTCTCCGTGGCTGACATGAGTAAAACACGTCGGCCAAAACAATCCTGAAGCGTGGATTCCGATTAGTCAGACCAGCATTGAATAGTTCGAAGCACGAGTACTTCCTGTTTGAGTTTCTGCCTATAGGACGGGAGGAGCAAGATGGAGTCGTGGTCAGATTTGCAGAAAAGAGGGCGGGTGAGGGCCTTGTAAGAATTCCGGAAGTTTGAATAGCAATGGTCGAGAGTCTTAGCAGCGCGAGTAGTACAGTCGATATGTTGATAGAACTTCGGCAGCCTAGTCCTCAGATTTTCTTGGTTAAAATCCCCAGCTACAATAAATGCACCTTCAGGATATGTGGTTTGCATAAAGTCCAGGGAAGTTATTTGATGGCTGTTGAGGTAATGGCTTGAGATGGGATGTAAACAGTCGTGGCAATGACGGAGGATAATTCTCTTAGGAGATATTATAGTCAGCATTTAATTGAGGTACTCTAGGTCGGGTGAACAAAAGGACTTGAGTTCCTGTATGTTCCTAGAATTACACCACGAGTCGTTAATCATGAAATGCCCTTCTGCTTCCCGAAGAGAGCTTTATTCCTGTCTGCGCGACGTAGTGAGAATCCTGCTGGCTTTACTGACTCTGACTGAGTATCCCGAGAGAGACATGTTTCAGTGAAACAAAGTTTGTTACAGGCCGTGATGTCTCTCTGGAAAGAAATCCTTGCTCTAAGCTCATCAACTTTGTTATCCAAAGACTGAACATTAGCGAGTAATATACTTGGAAGCGGTGGGTGGTGTGTGCGCCTCCTAAGTTGAACCAGCAGGTCGCCTCGAGTACCTCTCCTCCGCCGGTGACGTTTTGGGTCGGCCTCTGGAATAAGTTAAATTTCTCTGGGGAGAGTGAACAAAGATCTAATCCAGGGAAGTCGTATTCCTGTTTGTAATGCTGGTAGTTCTGGTGAGTTACCGCTGCTCTAATATCCAATAGTTCTTCCCGGCTGTATGTAATGACACAACATTTCCTGAGCTAATAATGTAAAGAATAGTACATAAATAGAAAATACTGCAAAGTTTGCTAAGAGCTAGTGCCATTTTATCAGATTAACTGTTTTGTACAGATAATTATCGGACTCATGTTACAAATGCTTGTGAACACGGAAATACAAATACATTTAGTTGAAAAAATGTTCACACTAGTGCACTGGGCCTTCACTAGTCCTGTATTAGTGGACAATATAGATGTCTACAGCGCAGTTTTTTTTTTTTGCATCCTGTCAATGCAGCTCCCCCACCCCCAAACTACTTCCCGTGGCTATGCACTTCACTCATAACATTATGGCTTTACTACCTGCTGAGTCTCCTATCATATAATCATGAGATGGGGGCAAAAGTGCAGCTCCCCCACCCCCAAACTACTTCCCGTGGCTATGCACTTCACTCATAACATTATGGCTTTACTACCTGCTGAGTCTCCTATCATATAATCATGAGATGGGGGCAAAAGCTAAAGTTGCAAATACCTTGTTTGCTCAGCCATGCTTTGGCATTGGAAGTCATATTCATCTTTAAGGCATCATGAAGGACCTGTTTGTTTTTTATGCAAATGAWTGCCATTTATCCAACCTGAGAAGTAGTGTGAACTTTATCTACACCTCTGCTTAGGGCTCCACCATCGTTATAACTCCAAGAAGTCGAGCACGTACGTTCAGAATGGCACCAAGTTCTCCATCCAGTATGGCAGAGGCAGCTTGTCTGGYTTCATCAGTGGGGACACTGTCTCTGTAAGTGGACTGTTCTGTGTTGTCCATTGTTCATTTGCATTCCTCTCATTTAAGTGGGCAAATCCACAGCATTTTTGTGTAATTTTACCACTGTCGATTTTTAAGTGACTGAATGTGGAGCATAGTCTGCATAACATTCCTTACTGTGTATTGTCTGTAAACCTCACTGTTTTAGTATTCAAGAACAGTCTGCTTTGTACATCACACTTCCTGTTCTTCATTCCATCCCTCTCAGTTGGCTGGCATGCAGGTCACTGGTCAACAGTTTGGTGAGGCCGTAAAGCAACCTGGCATCACGTTTGCAGTGGCACGCTTTGACGGGGTGCTGGGCATGGGCTACCCTACCATATCTGTCAACAAAATAACCCCTGTGTTTGACACCGCCATGGCTGCCAAGCTGTTGCCTCAGAACATATTTTCCTTCTATATTAGCAGGTTGGTTGGTTTTAGGGATTTTACCTTTTTGAATACATTCTTACTGAGGGRCCTAGGTCAATGTGTGGTTTGTTGACTTGTGATTTGTTTAAAAACTTATGTCCTGTTCACCGTTGGTGGAGGTCAACTGAAAGGAGTTTCTTGTATTTGAACTGGGATATTTTGAGCTTCTGTTATCCTGATTTTTAAAATTATTATTTTATACATTTGCTGTCATATTTCCTCAGAAACAAGGAAGTGAAATAGTTAACCTAATTTCAGTTTGTGACAACAAGCACGTTATAGTGTGAGAATCATTGTACCATCTATACCGCTGTCAAACTATTTTTTCCATTTTACCAAAAATATTGTATTTTTAGCTGTTTGGTGTACAAAACTGAAAGTAAGATGCAACAACTTAATGGAAGCATAGAAATACTGCACATAGAACATATKTACTGCTTAGACTTGCTTGCAATGAGAATGACAGATCTATAACTCACATTTACATGTGAATTTGGTTGGGTCACCCAAAAAGTTACATATTGCAGCTTTAAAATGGCTTCCTTATTGTGGGTGAAGTCTATGAACACCACAGGGTAATTCATTTTCATAACTTGTACAACCTTATATTCTTGTTGTCACTAGCTTCAATGGGGTTGAGGCAATACATTTTATCATCTGATATTAGATTGATGATCAAGACCCTCTTCCAGTGCACTAGTAGATTTATCCAATGAACTAATACCTTGTAACCCCTTCGATATCCTGTTCCTTAGAGATCCATTGGCTGCTGTAGGAGGAGAGCTGATGCTGGGAGGCACGGACCCACTGTACTACACTGGAGACCTGCACTATGTCAACGTCACACGCAAGGCTTATTGGCAGATCGAGATGAGCAAGTAAGCAACTTGGTTCTCATCTARACAGAGGCTCTATTATAATATCCATTCAAGAGGAGAACTGCCCCCTCATTGAAGTCTTGAAGTTCAAGGCTGATTGGGTACTGCATGCTGTTTCCAGAAAGCAGGGTCCCCATTATAGTGAAAGGAAAAATAGAAATCTTCATGTAAATAAAATATAAATAAAGACAATCATGGTAACAATAATTGCTTCTATTACACCAGATGCATGTCCTTGAACCGTTTTATAAAGTCGCACGCAGAAGTTAAGGATTATTTAGTCTTGAGTGATCACAGCTAATTGGTGCTCTGCAGTGTGGAAGTGGGCAACCAGCTGACGCTGTGCAAGGCCGGTTGCCAGGCGATTGTTGACACAGGAACGTCCCTCATCATCGGGCCTGTGGAGGAGGTCAGGGCGCTGCACAAGGCCATCGGAGCCTTGCCTCTACTGATGGGAGAGGTAGGTAGAGGAGTCTGTAGACTAAATGTCTACCTGTTGTTCCAACCTCTGTTTTAGTTGTCCTGAATGGTCAACAAAAGATTTCAATCATGCTTGGCAAGGCTCTATTTTCTTGTAACCTCAGCTGTTTGTGTATTGTACTGGCAGAAGTTACGTGTTGATTTGTGAAGTACATGCGATTACTTGTAACCTACTTTCACTTCCTCTCAGTATTGGATTGACTGTAAGAAGGTTCCATCTCTCCCCGTCATCGCATTCAACCTGGGAGGGAAGATGTTCAACTTGACTGGAGATGACTATATCCTGAAGGTYAATTCCACCTTCTGACCAGTGTTCACTGTGGCCTGCCTGCCGGAGAAAACAGTCTGTGAAATTTGACATCAATCAGCGTGAATTAAACGGTTAATCACAGTTCACGTGCATAGAGAGGCGTTTTTATTACGTCTAGAAAATGTATTAGAATCTATTTCATTCTGTGGACATACGTGTAGATAGGTTGAAGTGACAAATCKTTCAAAGCTTCTCCCCTATGTGCTGCAGGAGTCCCAGATGGGTCTTAAAATCTGTCTGTCCGGCTTCATGGCAATGGACATCCCTCCTCCGGCTGGACCGCTGTGGATCCTGGGAGATGTGTTCATTGGACGCTACTACAGCGTGTTTGACAGGGACGCAGACCGCATGGGGTTCGCCCCCGTGAAGTAGAAGGGAGAAAAAACAGRCCCTAGCCACTTGTGGAGATTTGAAAGGATTTGAGTATAAGCAATATAGTGGGCTTATGAAACCAAGGTGTGCAAGGTGGCGCTAGTACCTATCAAGTCCCCACAGATCATGCTGAATGAGGAAAAGCACACCACCAAAATGAACAAACTCCAAAGGGGCACCTTTGCGTTGTTCCTTGTCTGTTTTGCTTCTTGTGGGCCCTTTTTTTT
>NC_036860.1:69197601-69206587 GCF_002910315.2 Salvelinus sp. IW2-2015
AAATGTTCTTTTAAGACCAATAGGTGTTCATGTGAGTTCGGTGAATGATTAATAAATAGTTGCAGAACGAGACTGATACGAGCTGCTGTAGGCAGTTCAGCTTGGTGTTTTGTATGAAGACAAAGTGATGCAACATTGCAGCAAAGATACACTATCTCCTGTCTGACAACGTAACCACTTTGTTTTTGGAAAGCAGATTACTGAATGCATGTCTTTACTCAAAATACATGTCCTTTGTAGATGAAGCAGAAGACGGCATGCATATCATTGTTGATTTAACAAAACTGATGTCCAGGGTCCAGTAATACTATCAAGGGTTGTGAAACAATGTCATGTGTACACTTACTCTTGTATGTCGAACCCCCCCCCCCAAGACCACAATGCTTCTGTTATAGCCTAAAAATTCTTGCATTACAGCATCAGGTGATTCTAACCGATTGAAATAAGTGCATTTATTAAATAAAAATCAAGCCTTTTCCAGAATGAACTATCTTTATTTGTATGCTTCGGCAGACACCCTTAGAGTTTAAGTGCCCTTAAAGAAGTGTGTTAAGTACTTGGAAGGAAATTGACCCAACCAAATGTCACAACCCCACCCTTTCCACTATTACAGGTGTAGGGATTAAAATTAATGAGTTTAAGCACTGGTCAACTGAGTTAGTAGGCCAGATTTACTAGCCGGTTTCAAAATCTTTGCCATGCCATTTTTGACTAGACAAAATTTTACTTGCCAATTAGTTGAACATTTACTACTAACTTGGTCTGAAAAGTGCTAGCTTAATTTCCATCTTTGCCGGCAGCCAGCTAGCTACCTGTTGATTCACCTGCTGCTGTATCCTACCCAAAGATTATTTTCCCTACAAGCATCATGATTTGAAATAAATTACTAAATATAAATTCCACAGAAAAACCACGAACATCTGCTGCAACATTTATCAGAGTACACAAAGTGCTGTGTACCATTCAGTTCCAGACCTAAAATTAAATAGAAAACTGTCAAATAAAAACATACATTGCACGCAAGCACATCGTCGCTAGGCTGAAATCCACAAGGTAGATGTAGTCTACTTTGGGCTTCATAAGATGTAACAAACTTGCATGGCAAAATGACCAACAGCACAGAAATGATAGTTGAAGTCAGGTCTGCAAACAAAGACAAATCTGCACACACACACATCCTCTATTTCTAGAAAGTCCCTTGAATTCAGTACATCCAGAATGAAGCACTTCAGAACACTACTCTGGTGGTAGCATTGCAAAACACTTTTTRTTGGTTACAAATGTACAATAAGTAGTAAAATACTAAACTCCACATGTCAAAGATTTTCTTGTATAATGCACTACTGTACCAAAGCACACCCTCCACTCCTAGAAGACTACCTGTGTGAGACAATATTGTGGTAATTGGGAAGATAGATTTTTTTTCTATCAAAGAGGAGCAAAGTGATAATTTAAGAATAATGATGCATATTTGSATAACAATCTATAAGGCTTGTGATTGAACACTGGACATCTTAGCATGGGATGGTTATAGCTGCCACCTGACCCGGTTTAAATCCCTGTCTGCTGGACATCAACTCGGTCAACACCAGATTAACCCTGGCTGTCTTTCAATGTGGGTTTATCAGAGCCCTTAACAAATGCACACAGTGAGCACCAAGATGAATACCCCAAAAATACCTTGTGTCTAAGTGTACAGTTAATGGAACTATCATAAATAATAAGGGAAATGTCTCTCCRAACTGAACACACCTTTGTTCCAATATCCACACTAAGAATGAAGCAATGTATAGGGTTGGGCATGCATTCCAAATAAGTGGTATGATGAAGTGGATATTGGAATATAGCCCACGTGTCCTCAGCAAAGGTAGCTCTTTGAGGAATGAGCCACATATACAGTGCCTTCAGAAAGTATTCACACCCCTTGACTTTTTCCACAAATGAAAAGTTGAAATGTCTCTAGTCATTAAGTATTCAACTCCTTAGTTATGGAAAGCCTAAATAAATTCATGAGTAAAATGTGCTTAACAAGTCACATAAGTTGCATGGACTCTATGCAGAATAGTGTTTAACATGATTTTTGAACGACTACCTCATCTCTGTAATCCACACACAATTYTGTGCAAGGTCCCTCAGTCAAGACGTGAACGTCAAACACAGATTCAACCCCAATGACCAGGGAGGTTTTCGCAAAGAAAGGCATCTATTGGTAGATGGGTAAAAAAAAAAAAAAAAGCAGACATTGAATATCCCTTTTGAGCATGGTGAAGTTATTAATGGTGTATTTAAAACAGTTAGAGTTTAAAGGCTGCGATAGGAGAAAACTGAGGATGGATCAACAACATTGTAGTTACTCCACAATACTAACCTAAATGACAGAGTGAAAAGAAAGCTTGTACAGAATAAAATATTCCAGAACATGCATCCTGTTTGCAATAATCACTGAATAAAAACTGCAAGAACTTTGGCAAATAAATCTACTTTATGTCCTGAATACAAAGTGTTATATTTGGGGCAAATCAAACATCACATCGCAGAGTACCACTCTTCATATATTCAAGCATGGCGGTGGCTGCATCCTGTTATGGGTCTGCTTGTCATCGGCAAGGCCTAGGGAGTCTTTTTTAATAAAAATAAATAAACAGAGCTAAGCAAAGGCAAAATCCTAGAGGAAAACTTGTTTCAGTCTGCTTTCCAACAGACACTGGGAGACAAATTCACCATTCAGCAGAACAATAACCTAAAAAACAAGGCCAAAGACGACATTGAATGTTCCTGAGTGGCCTAGTTACAGTTGACTTAAAAATCGTCTTGAAGATCTATCGCAAGACTTGAAAATGGCTGTCTAGCAATAGTTAACAACCAACTTGACAGAGCTTGAAGAATAAAAAACAAAAAGTGCAGATAAATGTTCAATTCTGGTGTGCAAAGCGCTTAGACTTACCTAGAAAAGACACAGCTGTAATCGCTGCCAATGGATTCTAACATGTATTGACTAAGGGGTGTGAATATTTACGTAAATTATATATTTCTGTATTTCATTTTCAATACATTTGCAAAAACATTCTAAAACATGTTTTCACTTTGTCATTTGAGGTATTGTCTGTAGATGGGTGAGAAAAATATATATGTAATACATTTTGAATTGAGGCTGTAACACAACAAAATGTGGAAGAAGTCAAGAGGTATGATTGCTTTCTGAAGACACTGTATCATGACTGAGCAAGAGTTACCTTATACCAGTAGGGGCCACTGAAGCAAGATCAGACCCGAAAGACAAACACTATGTGCAACTGTAAACAATTTTTTTCTCCCCACAYCGACCGACAGAGGTGCTCTGCTTTTGATAAATTTGCTCTCAGCTTAACATCCCAACTATCACAGTTTAATTTGCAAATGCACACCAACCATTTTGTGTTATGAGTAAGAGAAAGTCATGGCAGAATTTTCATACAACGTATGCAACAACCAGTTTTACCTAACAAAGATCTATGAATGAACATATAGGTCAAGCATTTCATCTTAATGTCACAAGACATTTGACATCATAGACAGTACAAAGATGGTGTATAACAATAACTCAATGTATGATTAACTTTCTACATTGGTATTCTTACTCATGCAAACGGCAAACCTACCTAACGTGAAAGTATATATTCTTATTTCTCAACCTTCTTTCATTCAACAACTTTGTGGAAGGAGTCCTAGAAAACACACAAATCATCCGCAACTTAAATCCCATGAAGATAGAAACCTATGTGATTTATACAATAGGCCTTATAGTGGGTGCTTCCACCAGTGGAGGCTGCTGAGGGGAGGATGGCTCAATAATGGCTAGAATGCAGTGAATGGAATCAAAACACATGAATGTGTTTGATACCCTTCACTCTATTCCGGCCATTATTGAGCCGTCCTCCCCTCAGCAGCCTGCACTGGTTTCCACCCTTGCAAAGTTTGCTACAATTTCAGAAATAACTGCAAGTTGAACCAAATTGAACCAAAACACTCACTTCAAGAACTATACAAAAAAAAAAGTGGGGCAACAAACATCTTATTTTTTTTAACCCAAGAATGTCAAGATTTCAGTCGTTGGACAATCATTTATTTGCTTTAGGGGCAGCTCACATGGTCAATATGACATTCTATCCAGTTACACAGTGGTAGCGTAGGCTAAGTGTAACCTGGTCCCATACTGTATGGAGTGTAAGCAACTCTTCTAGCCTTTCCATGCCATACACGATGAGAAGAGTTGGCTACAGCACAAATTGTACGATACCATTCTACAGTACTATAAGTGCCCTGCAGTAGAAGAACAACCCCTGCCATGTCCCACTCACTGGTCTTGTTTTCTCGTGGACCACAACAGTGCTTAAGACAATTTACCTTGTGGCAGTACTGACGGTGTCACCAAAACTATCTGTCCATCTGAACTGGCATCTCATGTCAGAGTGTAATAAGCACCAAGTCTCAGCTAAATAGTAAGCTATATACACTAACGGTCAAAAGTCTTATAACACCTACTCATTCAAGGGATTTTCTTTATTTTTGCTATTTTCTACATTGTAGAATATTAGTGAAGAAATCAAAACTTTGAAATAACACATATGGAATCATGTAGTAACCAAAAAAAGTTACACCAAATCAAAATATATTTGATATATTTCAGATTATTCAAATAGCCACCATTGCCTTGATGACAGCTTTGCACACTCTTGGTTAAAAGTTAATTTGTGGAATTTCCTTCTTTCTTAATTTGAGCCAATCAGTTGTGTTGTGACAAGGTAGAGGTGGTATACAGAAGATAGCCCTACTTGGTAAAAGACCAAGCACATATTATGGCAAGAATAGCTCAAATAAGCAAAGAGAAATTACAGTCCATCATTACCTTAAGACATGAAGGTCAGTCAATAAGGAAAATTCCAAGAACTTTAAAAGTTTCTTCAAGTGCAGTTGCAAAAACCATCAAGCGCTATGATGAAACTGGCTCTCATGAGGACCGCCAGAGGAATGGAAGACCCAGTGTTAAGTCTGCTGAAGAGGACAAGTTCGTTAGAGTTTACCAGCCTCAGAAATTGCAGCCCAAATAAATGCTTCAGAGTTCAATTAACATCAACTGTGTGAATCAGGCCTTCATGGTCAAATTGCTGCAAAGAAACCACTACTAAAGGACACCAATAATAAGAAGAGACTGGCTTGGGCCAAGAAACACGAGCAATGGACATAAGACCGGTGGAAATTTGTCCTTTGGTCTGGAGTCCAAATTGGAGATTTTTGGTTCCAACCGCCGTTTCTTTGTGAGACGGGGGGTGGGTGAACGGATGATCTCCGCATGTGTCTTTCCCACCGTAAAGCACGGAGGTGTTATGGTGTGGGGGTGCTTTGCTGTTGACAATGTCTGTGATTTATTTAGAAATCAAGGCACACTTAACCAGTGTGGCTATCACAGCATTCTGCAGCGATACGCCATCCCATCTGGTTTGGGCTTAGTGGGACTATCATTTGTTTTTCAACAGAACAATGACCTAACACACCTCCAGGGTGTGTAAAGGCTATTTTACCAAGGAGAGTGATGGAGTGCTGCATCAGATGACCTGGCCTCCACAATCACCTCACCTCAACCCAACTGAGATGGTTTGGGATGAGTCAGACCGCAGAGTGAAGGAAAAACAGCCAACAAGTGCTCAGCATATGTGGGAACTCCAAGACTGTTGGAAAAGCATTCCAGGTGAAGCTGGTTGAGAGAATGCCAAGAGTGTGCAAAGCTGTCATCAAGGCAAAGCGTAGCTATTTGAAGAATCTCAAATACAAAATGCATTTTGATTTGTTTAACAATTTTTTGGTTACTACATGATTCCATGTGTTATTTCATAGTTGAGGTCTTCACTAATATTCTAAAATGTAGAAAATAATAAAAAATAAAGAAAAACCCTTGAATGAGTAAGTGTTCTAAAACTTTTGACCAGTAGTGTATGTAGAGACCAATAATGTTAGAGCCGAGTATTGAGGCTTGTTCATTTGACAGAGAATTTTCATGCCCCTGTTCAGACATGATATTAACTAGCATTAGACTAATGTTACCCATCATAATCTCACCATTTGAAAGACCTGCAATCTGAGGATGGCGCTAACAAAATGTATTTCAAATAGACCCCAATTTCCATTCCCACAAATTTTAATATAATAAATATAATTTAATAAATATAATATTTTTCCAACACCATTCATTCCAAATTGGTTACATAATATTATGGTAACATAATATTAGCCAATGAAGCAATCCCCAATTCAACAAACACTGAGCCCTAACCCAAGGGGTATACTATGAAGCAGGTTCAACTTTGATAAACAACCAGAAATAACTGTAGATTCTTTTGTTTCACTAAGAAAGCTTAACTTAGACCAAGCCCATTTGAAGATTATCTTTCAACATTTTTTTAGGATACCTAGGCAAGTTAGCTGGCTAACTCCTTGATCATGCTTTGTAGTATACCCCTCTGAACAGTACCCTTTATAAAACGGCTTACGTGCACCATTATGAAGAGACTGGTTTCATCATCTGAGGTTTAACTGGTATTTGGATGATCCTGTATTTGAGTTTAGCAGATATGGCTTGCATGTCAAAAATATGTTAAACCCACAAACTAAAGTGGTTGATTTTGCATTTCTACTTTATCACAAACATAATTACGCAGATAAAAAAAGGTACAAGAGAAACATATTGATTGACGAAACAGCGACTCCATAGACGTAATGTTGAATCGATCACACAGCAACGTGGTCATAGGGGACATGGTCCATGTCTGAAACACATATGAATTACATATTATATCCTTTTCTGCAGTATGGAATCTATGGAACCTTAGTTTGAATTATATACCATCTGTCCTAAACCCTAGAACCCTAGAACCCATGACCAGACTCAGTCAGAATGAGGAGTCCTTAGGAGTCCCTCTGGGTCAGAGAGGGAACAGTAGAGGGTATATCCTAGCTCATCCACCTCCACTGGCGTCAGCTCACAGAACAGCTCGACTTTGGGGACCAGGGCGCAGGGGAGCCTCCCGGCCTCTAGGTGTCCCACGAGCGAGCGGAGCAACTGCAGAAAGCGGTCAGCCAGCGCCTCCTGGGTCCAGTCGCCCTCCTTCTCACTCAGCAGCAGTATGGCGCTGGTGAGCTGACTGGCCGACAGGCGCCCCAGGGCGGGGTTCAGCTTGCACACAGCTTTAGTCACCTTGAGGCAGGCGCAGCGGCAGCCCCGGTCCTCCTGGTCCAGCGCCCGCAGGTGCACAGTCTCCGCCACGCGGAAGCTCTGCCGCCAAAGGTTTTCGTGGCGCTCGGCGGCCAGCCTGTGTGGTTTGGCGATCAACGAAGCGCCGTCGTCCATCACCAGCAGAGGCAGGAAGTCCACATAAAGATGGCGGTCCGTCTTGTACTGGACCTCCAGGGTGAGCGTCTCCGATGGAACCACCAGCCGGATCACGTAGTCCAGAACGCTGCCGATGGCCGGCCAGTTGATGGAGCCCGCCACCAGCTTCTCGAACACCTCCAGGACAGACTTGGGGGAGAGGTAGCCTCCTACCATGCAGCGGTCCCAATAGCTGCTGCCTCGGGGGAAGTATTCTAGGTTCTCCCTGCGAATCAGCCAGAAGCCGGGAACATTCATAATGGTGTCCTCACCGGGGACTGACGACCACAGGTTCTTCTCCAGGGTCAGAGGGACTATGAGCTGAGCGTGATCCGCTGTCACCACCTGAGAAAGAGTGGGAGAGAAAGAGTCAGAGAAAGCAAATAGTGTTATTCTTGTAAACCACAACATTTCAAACCCAGATACGGGCATGGAGATAAAAAGCATTGTTTGTGGTCACAACACTCCTAAGCCTGTGAAGTGATATCTTTATCCTTTATCCCCTTCCCCCCGGAAGGATAATACAGTTGTCCTACTACTACCCTCTAATTACCTGCAGGTCATCGTAGAGGCTGCCGCTGAGGTACATCTCTCGGAGGGGCATGTCGGGCAGCTTGCCGCGCAGGAAGATCCTCAGCTCAGCGCAGATGTCCAGGGCGGCCCGGCGGGCTGTGGCCTGCTCCTCAGCGGGGATGGCCACTCTCTCCTGGTAGAACTCCCACAGTTTCTCCTGTAAGGAGTTTACTCTCCTGTAAGTTTACTCTCCTGTACCACGAGAGAGGCTGCTTTACCATTGGGTTTACAAACGATCCTCTCCTACAGAGAGTAACCTACTACTAAAGCCGGGAATACGCTACACCATTTCTTTAGTTGAGATCAGACCGTATTGAGTATCCTCACGACCAAGTGGAGAATCTTGTAGTGTGTGATCCCCCCTGGTTTGTGCCACAATGTTTAGCGTGAGCACCAATATGTTGGGAAGACAAAGAAACGACACGAAAGATAGTCGTTAAATGTGAGAGGCTCAGCAATGTTAGGATTTTGAAAGTTGTGTAGATTGTGTAGTGTACACCCAGCATAAGAGAACCATCCAAAATACCACAGACTTTATTTGAGGTATTTTTTTTACATTATAAAACAAAATATCTAATGGAGCTCAATAGAAACTAACCATCTGAGTATATTTAGTGGGGCTTCTACTAACAAAACTATAGGGTCATTCCATTCGATTTCAATAGCTTTGACCGCACCCCTTTTAATTTGAACAAAACTTTCCATACATGTTTGCCCATGGTAGAAGTGGTCAGAAAGGGAATTTTTGGACCTGAATGGCAAAACATTCAGGAGAGAGGTGCCCAAAATGTGATTCATGAGAGAGGGGAGAGTATACCATGCCATGAGCCAGAGTATACCATACCATGGGACATCCACTGTATGGCTTTATCTCTTGAAAAGATAAATGGCTCAGTTTGATATCATTTAAAAGCTTACAAACAGGATTGTCAAACTATTTGGTAATTTCTTTAAAACAAAATTTTTTTATACCTTTAACGTCAATTATCAAAAAATGATTGTGAACTCAGG